>NW_027524110.1:0-36148 GCF_052094955.1 Ictidomys tridecemlineatus
GTTGATGTAGCCCTAAGCAGAGAATGGTGAAAATCACTTTAATGGAAAGGGGTTTCCAAGCTTTCAAAAACTACGAGTTTCCTGAAATATCAGCAAACATTTTTTCACCCAATCTTGATGATTCTTTCAGGTAATGATCAGTACACCAAAACCACTTGGCTCACCAAATTTCGTTCTTCTAGGTTAAACCGTTCGTTTGCAGTAACCGTTTTCATTTTTAGGTTTCACTCTGTTTTCTCCTATACGGATACATGTATTTGGAACTCTAAATCAAAGACGGTTTGTGCTAGCTCTTTGAAACTTGACACAATAGAGCAGTTTCAAGTTCTGTCTCTATGGTTTGTTTGCTGTTGATGTAGCCCTAAGCAGAGACTGGCGAAAATCACTTTGATGGAAAGGGGTTGTCAAGCTTCCAAAATCTACGAGTTGCCTGAAATCTCAGCAAACATTTTTTCACCCAATCTTGATGATTCTTTCAGGTAATGATCAGTACACCAAAACCACTTGGCTCACCAAATTTCGTTCTTCTAGGTTAAACCGTTCATTTGCAGTAACCGTTTTCATTTTTAGGTTTCACTCTGTTTTCTCCTAAAGGGATACATGTATTTGGAACTCTAAATCAAAGACGGTTTGTGCTAGCTCTTTGAAACTTGACACAATAGAGCAGTTTCAAGTTCTATCTCTATGGTTTGTTTGCTGTTGATGTAGCCCTAAGCAGAGAATGGTGAAAATCACTTTAATGGAAAGGGGTTTCCAAGCTTTCAAAAACCTACGAGTTTCCTGAAATATCAGCAAACATTTTTTCACCCAATCTTGATGATTCTTTCAGGTAATGATCAGTACACCAAAACCACTTGGCTCACCAAATTTCGTTCTTCTAGGTTAAACCGTTCGTTTGCAGTAACCGTTTTCATTTTAGGTTTCACTCTGTTTTCTCCAATAGGGATACATGTATTTGGAACTCTAAATCAAAGACGGTTTGTGCTAGCTCTTGGAAACTTGACACAATAGAGCAGTTTCAAGTTCTGTCTCTATGGTTTGTTTGCTGTTGATGTAGCCCTAAGAAGAGACTGGCGAAAATCACTTTGATGGAAAGGGGTTGCCAAGCTTCCAAAAACTACGAGTTGCCTGAAATCTCAGCAAACATTTTTTCACCCAATCTTGATGATTCTTTCAGGTAATGATCAGTACACCAAAACCACTTGGCTCAACAAATTTCGTTCTTCTAGGTTAAACCGTTCATTTGCAGTAACCGTTTTCATTTTTAGGTTTCACTCTGTTTTCTCCTAAAGGGATACATGTATTTGGAACTCTAAATCAAAGACGGTTTGTGCTAGCTCTTTGAAACTTGACACAATAGAGCAGTTTCAAGTTCTATCTCTATGGTTTGTTTGCTGTTGATGTAGCCCTAAGCAGAGAATGGTGAAAATCACTTTAATGGAAAGGGGTTTCCAAGCTTTCAAAAACTACGAGTTTCCTGAAATATCAGCAAACATTTTTTCACCCAATCTTGATGATTCTTTCAGGTAATGATCAGTACACCAAAACCACTTGGCTCACCAAATTTCGTTCTTCTAGGTTAAACCGTTCGTTTGCAGTAACCGTTTTCATTTTTAGGTTTCACTCTGTTTTCTCCTATACGGATACATGTATTTGGAACTCTAAATCAAAGACGGTTTGTGCTAGCTCTTTGAAACTTGACACAATAGAGCAGTTTCAAGTTCTGTCTCTATGGTTTGTTTGCTGTTGATGTAGCCCTAAGCAGAGACTGGCGAAAATCACTTTGATGGAAAGGGGTTGCCAAGCTTCCAAAAACTACGAGTTGCCTGAAATCTGAGCAAACATTTTTTCACCCAATCTTGATGATTCTTTCAGGTAATGATCAGTACACCAAAACCACTTGGCTCACCAAATTTCGTTCTTCTAGGTTAAACCGTTCGTTTGCAGTAACCGTTTTCATTTTTAGGTTTCACTCTGTTTTCTCCAATAGGGATACATGTATTTGGAACTCTAAATCAAAGACTGTTTGTGCTAGCTCTTTGAAACTTGACACAATAGAGCAGTTTCAAGTTCTATCTCTATGGTTTGTTTGCTGTTGATGTAGCCCTAAGCAGAGACTGGCGAAAATCACTTTGATGGAAAGGGGTTGCCAAGCTTCCAAAAACTACGAGTTGCCTGAAATCTCAGCAAACATTTTTTCACGCAATCTTGATGATTCTTTCAGGTAATGATCAGTACACCAAAACCACTTGGCTCACCAAATTTCGTTCTTCTAGGTTAAACCGTTCGTTTGCAGTAACCGTTTTCATTTTTAGGTTTCACTCTGTTTTCTCCAATAGGGATATATGTATTTGGAACTCTAAATCAAAGACTTTTTGTGCTAGCTCTTTGAAACTTGACACAATAGAGCAGTTTCAAGTTCTATCTCTATGGTTTGTTTGCTGTTGATGTAGCCCTAAGCAGAGACTGGCGAAAATCACTTTGATGGAAAGGGGTTGCAAAGCTTCCAAAAACTACGAGTTGCCTGAAATCTCAGCAAACATTTTTTCACCCAATCTTGATGATTCTTTCAGGTAATGATCAGTACACCAAAACCACTTGGCTCACCAAATTTCGTTCTTCTAGGTTAAACCGTTCGTTTGCAGTAACCGTTTTCATTTTTAGGTTTCACTCTGTTTTCTCCTATACGAATACATGTATTTGGAACTCTAAATCAAAGACGGTTTGTGCTAGCTCTTGGAAACTTGACACAATAGAGCAGTTTCAAGTTCTATCTCTATGGTTTGTTTGCTGTTGATGTAGCCCTAAGCAGAGACTGGCGAAAATCACTTTGATGGAAAGGGGTTGCCAAGCTTCCAAAAACTACGAGTTGCCTGAAATCTCAGCAAACATTTTTTCACCCAATCTTGATGATTCTTTCAGGTAATGATCAGTACACCAAAACCACTTGGCTCACCAAATTTCGTTCTTCTAGGTTAAACCGTTCGTTTGCAGTAACCGTTTTCATTTTTAGGTTTCACTCTGTTTTCTTCTATACGGATACATGTATTTGGAACTCTAAATCAAAGACGGTTTGTGCTAGCTCTTTGAAACTTGACACAATAGAGCAGTTTCCAGTTCTATCTCTATGGTTTGTTTGCTGTTGATGTAGCCCTAAGCAGAGACTGGCGAAAATCACTTTGATGGAAAGGGGTTGCCAAGCTTCCAAAAACTACGAGTTGCCTGAAATCTCAGCAAACATTTTTTCACGCAATCTTGATGATTCTTTCAGGTAATGATCAGTACACCAAAACCACTTGGCTCACCAAATTTCGTTCTTCTAAGTTAAACCGTTCGTTTGCAGTAACCGTTTTCATTTTTAGGTTTCACTCTGTTTTCTCCATTAGAGATACATGTATTTGGAACTCTAAATCAAAGACGGTTTGTGCTAGCTCTTTGAAACTTGACACAATAGAGCAGTTTCAAGTTCTATCTCTATGGTTTGTTTGCTGTTGATGTAGCCCTAAGCAGAGAATGGTGAAAATCACTTTAATGGAAAGGGGTTTCCAAGCTTTCAAAAACTACGAGTTTCCTGAAATATCAGCAAACATTTTTTCACCCAATCTTGATGATTCTTTCAGGTAATGATCAGTACACCAAAACCACTTGGCTCACCAAATTTCGTTCTTCTAGGTTAAACCGTTCGTTTGCAGTAACCGTTTTCATTTTTAGGTTTCACTCTGTTTTCTCCTATACGGATACATGTATTTGGAACTCTAAATCAAAGACGGTTTGTGCTAGCTCTTTGAAACTTGACACAATAGAGCAGTTTCAAGTTCTGTCTCTATGGTTTGTTTGCTGTTGATGTAGCCCTAAGCAGAGACTGGCGAAAATCACTTTGATGGAAAGGGGTTGTCAAGCTTCCAAAATCTACGAGTTGCCTGAAATCTCAGCAAACATTTTTTCACCCAATCTTGATGATTCTTTCAGGTAATGATCAGTACACCAAAACCACTTGGCTCACCAAATTTCGTTCTTCTAGGTTAAACCGTTCATTTGCAGTAACCGTTTTCATTTTTAGGTTTCACTCTGTTTTCTCCTAAAGGGATACATGTATTTGGAACTCTAAATCAAAGACGGTTTGTGCTAGCTCTTTGAAACTTGACACAATAGAGCAGTTTCAAGTTCTATCTCTATGGTTTGTTTGCTGTTGATGTAGCCCTAAGCAGAGAATGGTGAAAATCACTTTAATGGAAAGGGGTTTCCAAGCTTTCAAAAACTACGAGTTTCCTGAAATATCAGCAAACATTTTTTCACCCAATCTTGATGATTCTTTCAGGTAATGATCAGTACACCAAAACCACTTGGCTCACCAAATTTCGTTCTTCTAGGTTAAACCGTTCGTTTGCAGTAACCGTTTTCATTTTTAGGTTTCACTCTGTTTTCTCCAATAGGGATACATGTATTTGGAACTCTAAATCAAAGACGGTTTGTGCTAGCTCTTGGAAACTTGACACAATAGAGCAGTTTCAAGTTCTGTCTCTATGGTTTGTTTGCTGTTGATGTAGCCCTAAGAAGAGACTGCGAAAATCACTTTGATGGAAAGGGGTTGCCAAGCTTCCAAAAACTACGAGTTGCTGAAATCTCAGCAAACATTTTTTTCACCCAATCTTGATGATTCTTTCAGGTAATGATCAGTACACCAAAACCACTTGGCTCAACAAATTTCTGTTCTTCTAGGTTAAACCGTTCCTTTGCAGTAACCGTTTTCATTTTTAGGTTTCACTCTGTTTTCTCCTAAAGGGATACATGTATTTGGAACTCTAAATCAAAGACGGTTTGTGCTAGCTCTTTGAAACTTGACACAATAGAGCAGTTTCAAGTTCTATCTCTATGGTTTGTTTGCTGTTGATGTAGCCCTAAGCAGAGAATGGTGAAAATCACTTTAATGGAAAGGGGTTTCCAAGCTTTCAAAAACTACGAGTTTCCTGAAATATCAGCAAACATTTTTTCACCCAATCTTGATGATTCTTTCAGGTAATGATCAGTACACCAAAACCACTTGGTCTCACCAAATTTCTTTATTCTAGGTTAAACCGTTCGTTTGCAGTAACCGTTTTCATTTTTAGGTTTCACTCTGTTTTCTCTATACGGATACATGTATTTGGAACTCTAAATCAAAGACGGTTTGTGCTAGCTCTTTGAAACTTGACACAATAGAGCAGTTTCAAGTTCTGTCTCTATGGTTTGTTTGCTGTTGATGTAGCCCTAAGCAGAGACTGGCGAAAATCACTTTGATGGAAAGGGGTTGCCAAGCTTCCAAAAACTACGAGTTGCCTGAAATCTCAGCAAACATTTTTTCACCCAATCTTGATGATTCTTTCAGGTAATGATCAGTACACCAAAACCACTTGGCTCACCAAATTTCGTTCTTCTAGGTTAAACCGTTCGTTTGCAGTAACCGTTTTCATTTTTAGGTTTCACTCTGTTTTCTCCAATAGGGATACATGTATTTGGAACTCTAAATCAAAGACGGTTTGTGCTAGCTCTTTGAAACTTGACACAATAGAGCAGTTTCCAGTTCTATCTCTATGGTTTGTTTGCTGTTGATGTAGCCCTAAGCAGAGACTGGCGAAAATCACTTTGATGGAAAGGATTGCCAAGCTTCCAAAAACTACGAGTTGCCTGAAATCTCAGCAAACATTTTTTCACCCAATCTTGATGATTCTTTCAGGTAATGATCAGTACACCAAAATCAATTGGCTCACCAAATTTCGTTCTTATAGGTTAAACCGTTCGTTTGCAGTAACCGTTTTCATTTTTAGGTTTCACTCTGTTTTCTCCATTAGGGATACATGTATTTGGAACTCTAAATCAAAGACGGTTTGTGCCAGCTCTTTGAAACTTGACACAATAGAGCAGTTTCAAGTTCTATCTCTATGGTTTGTTTGCTGTTGATGTAGCCCTAAGCAGAGAATGGTGAAAATCACTTTAATGGAAAGGGGTTTCCAAGCTTTCAAAAACTACGAGTTTCCTGAAATATCAGCAAACATTTTTTCACCCAATCTTGATGATTCTTTCAGGTAATGATCAGTACACCAAAACCACTTGTCTCACCAAATTTCTTTCTTCTAGGTTAAACCGTTCGTTTGCAGTAACCGTTTTCATTTTTAGGTTTCACTCTGTTTTCTCTTATACGGATACATGTATTTGGAACTCTAAATCATAGGCGGTTTGTGCTAGCTCTTGGAAACTTGACACAATAGAGAAGTTTCAAGTTCTATCTTTGTGGTTTGTTTGCTGTTGATGTAGCCCTAAGCAGAGACTGGCGAAAATCACTTTGATGGAAAGGGGTTGCCAAGCTTCCAAAAACTATGAGTTTCCTGAAATCTCAGCAAACATTTTTTCACCCAATCTTGATGATTCTTTCAGGTAATGATCAGTACACCAAAACCACTTGGCTCACCAAATTTCGTTCTTCTAGATTAAAACGTTCATTTGCAGTAACCGGTTTCATTTTTAGGTTTCACTCTGTTTTCTCCAATAGGGATACATGTATTTGGAACTCTAAATCAAAGACGGTTTGTGCTAGCTCGTGGAAACTTGACACAATAGAGCAGTTTCAAGTTCTATCTCTATGGTTTGTTTGCTGTTGATGTAGCCCTAAGCAGAGACTGGCGAAAATCACTTTGATGGAAAGGGGATGCCAAGCTTCCAAAAACTACGAGTTGCCTGAAATCACAGCAAACAGTTTTTCACCCAATCTTGATGATTCTTTCAGGTAATGATCAGTACACCAAAAGCCCTTGGCTCACCAAATTTCGTTCTTCTAGGTTAAACCGTTCATTTGCAGTAACCGTTTTCATTTTTAGGTTTCACTCTGTTTTCTCCTATACGGATACATGGATTTGGAACTCTAAATCAAAGACGGTTGTGCTAGCTCTTTGAAACTTGACACAATAGAGCAGTTTCAAGTTCTATCTCTATGGTTTGTTTGCTGTTGATGTAGCCCTATGCAGAGACTGGCGAAAATCACTTTGATGGAAAGGGGTTGCCAAGCTTCCAAAAACAACGAGTTGCCTGAAATCTCAGCAAACATTTTTTCACCCAATCTTGATGATTCTTTCAGGTAATGATCAGTACACCAAAACCACTTGGCTCACCAAATTTCGTTCTTCTAGATTAAACCGTTCATTTGCAGTAACCGTTTTCATTTTTAGGTTTCACTCTGTTTTCTCCAATAGGGATACATGTATTTGGAACTCTAAATCAAAGACGGTTTGTGCTAGCTCTTTGAAACTTGACACAATAGAGCAGTTTCAAGTTCTATCTCTATGGTTTGTTTGCTGTTGATGTAGCCCTAAGCAGAGACTGGCGAAAATCACTTTGATGGAAAGGGGTTGCCAAGCTTCCAAAAACTACGAGTTGCCTGAAATCTCAGCAAACATTTTTTCACCCAATCTTGATGATTCTTTCAGGTAATGATCAGTACACCAAAACCACTTGGCTCACCAAATTTCGTTCTTTTAGGTAAAACCGTTCATTTGCAGTAACAGTTTTCATTTTTAGGTTTCACTCTGTTTTCTCCTATACGGATACATGTATTTGGAACTCTAAATCAAAGACAGTTTGTGCGAGCTCTTTGAAACTTGACACAATACAGCAGTTTCAAGTTCTATCTGTACGGTTTGTTTGCTGTTGATGTAGCCGTAAGCAGAGACTGGCGAAAATCACTTTGATGGAAAGGGGTTGCCAAGCTTCCAAAAACAACGAGTTGCCAGAAATATGAGCAAACATTTTTTCACCCCATCTAGATGATTCTTTCAGGTAATGATCAGTACACCAAAACCACTTGCTCACCAAATTTTGTTCTTCTATGTTAAACCGTTCATTTGGAGTAACCGTTTTCATTTTTAGGTTTCACTCTGTTTTCTCCTATAGGGATACATGTATTTGGAACTCTAAATCAAAGACGGTTTGTGCTAGCTCTTTGAAACTTGACACAATAGAGCAGTTTCAAGTTCTATCTCTATGGTTTGTTTGCTGTTGATGTAGCCCTAAGCAGAGACTGGCAAAAATCACTTTGATGGAAAGGGGTTGCCAAGCTTTGAAAAACTACGAGTTGCCTGAAATCACAGCAAATATTTTTTCACCCAATCTTGATGATTCTTTCAGGTAATGATCAGTACACCAAAACCACTTGGCTCACCAAATTTTCGTTCTTCTAGGTTAAACCGTTCGTTTGCAGTAACAGTTTTCATTTTTAGGTTTCACTCTGTTTTCTCCTATACGGATACATGTATTTGGAACTCTAAATCAAAGACGGTTTGTGCTAGCTCTTTGAAACGTGACACAATAGAGCAGTTTCAAGTTCTATCTCTATGGTTTGTTTGCTGTTGATGTAGCCATAAGCAGAGACTGGCGAAAATCACTTTGATGGAAAGGGGTTGCCAAGCTTTCCAAAAACTACGAGTTGCCTGAAATCTCAGCAAACATTTTTTCACTCAATCTTGATGATTCTTTCAGGTAATGATCAGAACACCAAAACCACTTGGCTCACCAAATTTCGTTCTTCTAGGTTAAACCGTTCATTTGCAGTAACCGTTTTCATTTTTAGGTTTCACTCTGTTTTCTTCAATAGGGATACATGTATTTGGAACTCTAAATTAAAGACGGTTTGTGCTAGCTCTTTGAAACTTGACACAATAGAGCAGTTTCAAGTTCTATCTCTATGGTTTGTTTGCTGTTGATGTAGCCCTAAGCAGAGACTGGCGAAAATCACTTTGATGGAAAGGGGTTGCCAAGCTTCCAAAAACTACGAGTTGCCTGAAATCTCAGCAAACATTTTTCACCCAATCTTGATGATTCTTTCAGGTAATGATCAGTACACCAAAACCACTTTGCTCACCAAATTTCGTTCTTCTAGGTTAAACCGTTCGTTTGCAGTAACCGTTTTCATTTTTAGGTTTCACTCTGTTTTCTCCAATAGGGATACATGTAGTTGGAACTCTAAATCAAAGACGGTTTGTGCTAGCTCTTTGAAACTTGACACAATAGAGCAGTTTCAAGTTCTATCTCTATGGTTTGTTTGCTGTTGATGTAGCCCTAAGCAGAGACTGGCGAAAATCACTTTGATGGAAAGGGGTTGCCAAGCTTCCAAAAACTACGAGTTGCCTGAAATCTCAGCAAACATTTTTTCACCCCATCTAGATGATTCTTTCAGGTAATGATCAGTACACCAAAACCACTTGGCTCACCAAATTTCGTTCTTCTATGTTAAACCGTTCGTTTGCAGTAACCGTTTTCATTTTTAGGTTTCACTCAGTTTTCTCCTATACGGATACATGTATTTGGAACTCTAAATCAAAGACGGTATTTGCTAGCTCTTTGAAACTTGACACAATAGAGCAGTTTCAAGTTCTATTTCTATTGTTTGTTTGTTGTTGATGTATCCCTAAGCAGAGACTGGCGAAAATCACTTTGATGGAAAGGGGATGCCAAGCTTTGAAAAACTACGAGTTGCCTGAAATCACAGCAAACATTTTTTCACCCAATCTTGATGATTCTTTCAGGTAATGATCAGGACACCAAAACCACTTGGCTCACCAAATTTCGTTCTTCTAGGTAAACCGTTCGTTTGCAGTAACAGTTTTCATTTTTAGGTTTAACTGTGTTTTATCCTATACGGATACATGTATTTGGAACTCTAAATCAAAGACAGTTTGTGCTAGCTCTTGAAAACGTGACACAATAGAGCAGTTTCAAGTTGTATCTCTATGGTTTGTTTGCCGTTGATATAGCCCTAAGCAGAGACTGGCGAAAATCACTTTGATGAATAGGGGTTGCCAAGGTTCCAAAAACTACGAGTTGCCTGAAATCTCAGCAAACATTTTTTCACCCAATCTTGATGATTCTTTCAGGTAATGATCAGTACACCAAAACCACTTGGCTCAACAAATTTCGTTCTTCTAGGTTAAACCGTATGTTTGCAGTAACCGTTTTCACTTTTAGGTTTCACTCTGTTTTCTCCTATACGGATACATGTATTTGGAACTCTAAATCAAAGACGGTTTGTGCTAGCTCTTTGAAACTTGACACAATAGAGCAGTTTCAAGTTCTATCTCTATGGTTTGTTTGCTGTTGATGTAGCGCTAAGCAGAGACTGGCGAAAATCACTTTGATGGAAAGGGGTTGCCAAGCTTCCAAAAACTATGAGTTGCCTGAAATCTCAGCAAACATTTTTTCACCCAATCTTGATGATTCTTTCAGGTAATGATCAGTACACCAAAAACCACTTGGCTCACCAAATTTCGTTCTTCTAGGTTAAACCGTTCGTTTGCAGTAACCGTTTTCATTTTTAGGTTTCACTCTGTTTTCTCCTATAGGGATACATGTATTTGGAAGTCTAAATCAAAGACGGTTTGTGCTAGCTCTTTGAAACTTGACACAATAGAGCAGTTTCAAGTTCTATCTCTATGGTTTGTTTGCTGTTGATGTAGCCCTAAGCAGAGACTGCAAAAATCACTTTGATGGAAAGGGGTTGCCAAGCTTTGAAAAACTACGAGTTGCCTGAAATCACAACAAACATTTTTTCACCCAATCTTGATGATTCTTTCAGATAATGATCAGTACACCAAAACCACTTGGCTCACCAAATTTCGTTCTTCTAGGTTAAACCGTTCGTTTGCAGTAACAGTTTTCATTTTTAGGTTTCACTCTGTTTTCTCCTATACGGATACATGTATTTGGAACTCTAAATCAAAGACGGTTTGTGCTAGCTCTTTGAAACGTGACACAATAGAGCAGTTTCAAGTTCTATCTCTATGGTTTGTTTGCTGTTGATGTAGCCGTAAGCAGAGACTGGCGAAAATCACTTTGATGGAAAGGGGTTGCCAAGCTTCCAAAACTATGAGTTGCCTGAAATCTCAGCAAACATTTTTTCACTCAATCTTGATGATTCTTTCAGGTAATGATCAGTACACCAAAACCACTTGGCTCACCAAATTTCGTTCTTCTATGTTAAACCGTTCGTTTGCAGTAACCGTTTTCATTTTTAGGTTTCACTCTGTTTTCTCCTATACGGATACATGTATTTGGAACTCTAAATCAAAGACGGTTTGTGCTAGCTCTTTGAAACTTGACACAATAGAGCAGTTTCAAGTTCTATCTCTATGGTTTGTTTGCTGTTGATGTAGCCGTAAGCAGAGACTGGCGAAAATCACTTTGATGGAAAGGGGTTGCCAAGCTTCCAAAAACTACGAGTTGCCTGAAATCTCAGCAAACATTTTTTCACTCAATATTGATGATTCTTTCAGGTAATGATCAGTACACCAAAACCACTTGGCTCACCAAATTTTGTTCTTCTAGGTTAAACCGTTCATTTGCAGTAACCGTTTTCATTTTTAGGTTTCACTCTGTTTTCTCCAATAGGGATACATGTATTTGGAACTCTAAATCAAAGACGGTTTGTGCTAGCTCTTTGAAACTTGACACAATAGAGCAGTTTCAAGTTCTATCTCTATGGTTTGTTTGCTGTTGATGTAGCCCTAAGCAGAGACTGGCGAAAATCACTTTGATGGAAAGGGGTTGCCAAGCTTCCAAAAACTACGAGTTGCCTGAAATCTCAGCAAATATTTTTTCACCCAATCTTGATGATTCTTTCAGGTAATGATCAGTACACCAAAACCGCTTTGCTCACCAAATTTCGTTCTTCTAGGTTAAACCGTTCCTTTGCAGTAACCGTTTTCATTTTTAGGTTTCACTCTGTTTTCTCCAATAGGGATACATGTAGTTGGAACTCTAAATCAAAGACGGTTTGTGCTAGCTCTTTAAAATTGACACAATAGAGCAGTTTCAAGTTCTATCTCTATGGTTTGTTTGCTGTTGATGTAGCCCTAAGCAGAGACTGGCGAAAATCACTTTGATGGAAAGGGGTTGCCAAGCTTCCAAAAACTACGAGTTGCCTGAAATCTCAGCAAACATTTTTTCACCCCATCTAGGTGATTCTTTCAGGTAATGATCAGTACACCAAAACCACTTGGCTCACCAAATTTCGTTCTTCTATGTCAACCGTTCGTTTGCAGTAACCGTTTTCATTTTTAGGTTTCACTCTGTTTTCTCCTATAGGGATACATGTATTTGGAACTCTAAATCAAAGACGGTGTGTGCTAGCTCTTTGAAACTTGACACAATAGAGCAGTTTCAAGTTCTATCTCTATGGTTTGTTTGCTGTTGATGTAGCCCTAAGCAGAGACTAGCAAAAATCACTTTGATGGAAAGGGGTTGCCAAGCTTTGAAAAACTACGAGTTGCCTGAAATCACAGCAAACATTTTTTCACCCAATCTTGATGATTCTTTCAGGTAATGATGAGTACACCAAAACCACTTGGCTCACCAAATTTCGTTCTTCTAGGTTAAACCGTTCATTTGCAGTAACAGTTTTCATTTTTAGGTTTCACTCTGTTTTCTCCTATATGGATACATGTATTTGGAACTCTAAATCAAAGACGGTTTGTGCTAGCTCTTTGAAACGTGACACAATAGAGCAGTTTCAAGTTCTATCTCTATGGTTTGTTTGCTGTTGATATAGCCGTAAGCAGAGACTGTCGAAAATCACTTTGATGGAAAGGGGTTGCCAAGCTTCCAAAAACTACGAGTTGCCTGAAATCTCAGCAAACATTTTTTCACACAATCTTGATGATTCTTTCAGGTAATGATTAGAACACCAAAACCACTTGGCTCAGCAAATTTCGTTCTTCTAGGTTAAACCGTTCATTTGCAGTAACCGTTTTCATTTTTAGGTTTCACTCTGTTTTCTCCAATAGGGATACATGTATTTGGAACTCTAAATCAAAGACCGTTTGTGCTAGCTCTTTGAAACTTGACACAATAGAGCAGTTTCAAGTTCTATCTCTATGGTTTGTTTGCTGTTGATGTAGCCCTAAGCAGAGACTGGCGAAAATCACTTTGATGGAAATGGGTTGCCAAGCTTTGAAAAACTACGAGTTGCCTGAAATCTCAGCAAACATTTTTTCACCCAATCTTGATGATTCTTTCAGGTAATGATCAGTACACCAAAACCACTTGGCTCACCAAATTTCGTTCTTCTAGGTTAAACCGTTCGTTTCCAGTAACAGTTTTCATTTTTAGGTTTCACTCTGTTTTCTCCTATACGGATACATGTATTTGGAACTCTAAATCAAAGACGGTTTGTGCTAGCTCTTTGAAACGTGACACAATTGAGCAGTTTGAAGTTGTATCTCTATGGTTTGTTTGCTGTTGATGTACCCGTAAGCAGGGACTGGCGAAAATCACTTTGATGGAAAGGGGTTGCCAAGCTTCCAAAAACTACGAGTTGCCTGAAATCTCAGCAAACATTTTTTCACCCAATCTTGATGATTCTTTCAGGTAATGATCAGTACACCAAAACCACTTGGCTCACCAAATTTCGTTCTTCTAGGTTAAACCGTTCATTTGCAGTAACCGTTTTCATTTTTAGGTTTCACTCTGTTTTCTCCAATAGGGATACATGTATTTGGAACTCTAAATCAAAGACGGTTTGTGCTAGCTCTTTGAAACTTGACACAATAGAGCAGTTTCAAGTTCTATCTCTATGGTTTGTTTGCTGTTGATGTAGCCTAAGCAGAGACTGGCGAAAATCACTTTGATGGAAAGGGGTTGCCAAGCTTCCAAAAACTACGAGTTGCCTGAAATCTCAGCAAACATTTTTTCACCCAATCTTGATGATTCTTTCAGGTAATGATCAGTATACCAAAACCACTTGGCTCACCAAATTTCGTTCTTTTAGGTAAAACCGTTCATTTGCAGTAACAGTTTTCATTTTTAGGTTTCACTCTGTTTTCTCCTATACGGATACATGTATTTGGAACTCTAAATCAAAGACAGTTTGTGCGAGCTCTTTGAAACTTGACACAATACAGCAGTTTCAAGTTCTATCTCTACGGTTTGTTTGCTGTTGATGTAGCCGTAAGCAGAGACTGGCGAAAATCACTTTGATGGAAAGGGGTTGCCAAGCTTCCAAAAACTACGAGTTGCCAGAAATATCAGCAAACATTTTTTCACCCCATCTAGATGATTCTTTCAAGGTAATGATCAGTACACCAAAACCACTTGGCTCACCAAATTTTGTTCTTCTATGTTAAACCGTTCATTTGCAGTAACCGTTTTCATTTTTAGGTTTCACTCTGTTTTCTCCTATAGGGATACATGTATTTGGAACTCTAAATCAAAGACGGTTTGTGCTAGCTCTTTGAAACTTGACACAATAGAGCAGTTTCAAGTTCTATCTCTATGGTTTGTTTGCTGTTGATGTAGCCCTAAGCAGAGACTGGCAAAAATCACTTTGATGGAAAGGGGTTGCCAAGCTTTGAAAAACTACGAGTTGCCTGAAATCACAGCAAATATTTTTTCACCCAATCTTGATGATTCTTTCAGGTAATGATCAGTACACCAAAACCACTTGGCTCACCAAATTTCGTTCTTCTAGGTTAAACCGTTCGTTTGCAGTAACAGTTTTCATTTTTAGGTTTCACTCTGTTTTCTCCTATACGGATACATGTATTTGGAACTCTAAATCAAAGACGGTTTGTGCTAGCTCTTTGAAACGTGACACAATAGAGCAGTTTCAAGTTCTATCTCTATGGTTTGTTTGCTGTTGATGTAGCCATAAGCAGAGACTGGCGAAAATCACTTTGATGGAAAGGGGTTGCCAAGCTTCCAAAAACTACGAGTTGCCTGAAATCTCAGCAAACATTTTTTCACTCAATCTTGATGATTCTTTCAGGTAATGATCAGTACACCAAAACCACTTGGCTCACCAAATTTCGTTCTTCTAGGATAAACCGTTCGTTTGCAGTAACCGTTTTCATTTTTAGGTTTCACTCTGTTTTCTCCTATACGGATACATGTATTTGGAACTCTAAATCAAAGACGGTATGTGCTAGCTCTTTGAAACTTGACACAATAGAGCAGTTTCAAGTTCTGTCTCTATTGTTTGTTTGTTGTTGATGTAGCCCTAAGCAGAGACTGGCGAAAATCACTTTGATGGAAAGGGGTTGCCAAGCTTCCAAAAACTACGAGTTGCCTGAAATCTCAGCAAACATTTTTTCACCCAATCTTGATGATTCTTTCAGGTAATGATCAGTACACCAAAACCACTTGGCTCACCAAATTTCGTTCTTCTAGGTTAAACCGTTCGTTTGCAGTAACCGTTTTCATTTTTAGGTTTCACTCTGTTTTCTCCTATAGGGATACATGTATTTGGAACTCTAAATCAAAGACGGTTTGTGCTAGCTCTTTGAAACTTGACACAATAGAGCAGTTTCAAGTTCTATCTCTATGGTTTGTTTGCTGTTGATGTAGCCCTAAGCAGAGACTGGCAAAAATCACTTTGATGGAAAGGGGTTGCCAAGCTTTGAAAAACTACGAGTTGCCTGAAATCACAGCAAACATTTTTTCACCCAATCTTGATGATTCTTTCAGGTAATGATCAGTACACCAAAACCATTTGGCTCAACAAATTTCGTTCTTCTAGGTTAAACCGTTCGTTTGCAGTAACAGTTTTCATTTTTAGGTTTCACTCTGTTTTCTCCTATACGGATACATGTATTTGGAACTCTAAATCAAAGACGGTTTGTGCTAGCTCTTTGAAACGTGACACAATAGAGCAGTTTCAAGTTCTATCTCTATGGTTTGTTTGCTGTTGATGTAGCCCTAAGCAGAGACTGGCGAAAATCACTTTGATGGAAAGGGGTTGCCAAGCTTCCAAAAACTACGAGTTGCCTGAAATCTCAGCAAACATTTTTTCACTCAATCTTGATGATTCTTTCAGGTAATGATCAGAACACCAAAACCACTTGGCTCACCAAATTTCGTTCTTCTAGGTTAAACCGTTCATTTGCAGTAACCGTTTTCATTTTTAGGTTTCACTCTGTTTTCTTCAATAGGGATACATGTATTTGGAACTCTAAATTAAAGACGGTTTGTGCTAGCTCTTTGAAACTTGACACAATAGAGCAGTTTCAAGTTCTATCTCTATGGTTTGTTTGCTGTTGATGTAGCCCTAAGCAGAGACTGGCGAAAATCACTTTGATGGAAAGGGGTTGCCAAGCTTCCAAAAACTACGAGTTGCCTGAAATCTCAGCAAACATTTTTTCACCCAATCTTGATGATTCTTTCAGGTAATGATCAGTACACCAAAACCACTTTGCTCACCAAATTTCGTTCTTCTAGGTTAAACCGTTCGTTTGCAGTAACCGTTTTCATTTTTAGGTTTCACTCTGTTTTCTCCAATAGGGATACATGTAGTTGGAACTCTAAATCAAAGACGGTTTGTGCTAGCTCTTTGAAACTTGACACAATAGAGCAGTTTCAAGTTCTATCTCTATGGTTTGTTTGCTGTTGATGTAGCCCTAAGCAGAGACTGGCGAAAATCACTTTGATGGAAAGGGGTTGCCAAGCTTCCAAAAACTACGAGTTGCCTGAAATCTCAGCAAACATTTTTTCACCCCATCTAGATGATTCTTTCAGGTAATGATCAGTACACCAAAACCACTTGGCTCACCAAATTTCGTTCTTCTATGTTAAACCGTTCGTTTGCAGTAACCGTTTTCATTTTTAGGTTTCACTCAGTTTTCTCCTATACGGATACATGTATTTGGAACTCTAAATCAAAGACGGTATTTGCTAGCTCTTTGAAACTTGACACAATAGAGCAGTTTCAAGTTCTATTTCTATTGTTTGTTTGTTGTTGATGTATCCCTAAGCAGAGACTGGCGAAAATCACTTTGATGGAAAGGGGATGCCAAGCTTTGAAAAACTACGAGTTGCCTGAAATCACAGCAAACATTTTTTCACCCAATCTTGATGATTCTTTCAGGTAATGATCAGGACACCAAAACCACTTGGCTCACCAAATTTCGTTCTTCTAGGTTAAACCGTTCGTTTGCAGTAACAGTTTTCATTTTTAGGTTTCACTCAGTTTTCTCCTATACGGATACATGTATTTGGAACTCTAAATCAAAGACGGTATTTGCTAGCTCTTTGAAACTTGACACAATAGAGCAGTTTCAAGTTCTATTTCTATTGTTTGTTTGTTGTTGATGTATCCCTAAGCAGAGACTGGCGAAAATCACTTTGATGGAAAGGGGATGCCAAGCTTTGAAAAACTACGAGTTGCCTGAAATCACAGCAAACATTTTTTCACCCAATCTTGATGATTCTTTCAGGTAATGATCAGGACACCAAAACCACTTGGCTCACCAAATTTCGTTCTTCTAGGTTAAACCGTTCGTTTGCAGTAACAGTTTTCATTTTTAGGTTTAACTGTGTTTTATCCTATACGGATACATGTATTTGGAACTCTAAATCAAAGACAGTTTGTGCTAGCTCTTTGAAACGTGACACAATAGAGCAGTTTCAAGTTGTATCTCTATGGTTTGTTTGCCGTTGATATAGCCCTAAGCAGAGACTGGCGAAAATCACTTTGATGAATAGGGGTTGCCAAGGTTCCAAAAACTACGAGTTGCCTGAAATCTCAGCAAACATTTTTTCAGCCAATCTTGATGATTCTTTCAGGTAATGATCAGTACACCAAAACCACTTGGCTCAACAAATTTCGTTCTTCTAGGTTAAACCGTATGTTTGCAGTAACCGTTTTCACTTTTAGGTTTCACTCTGTTTTCTCCTATACGGATACATGTATT
Source organism: Ictidomys tridecemlineatus (assembly GCF_052094955.1). Lineage (NCBI taxonomy): Eukaryota > Metazoa > Chordata > Mammalia > Rodentia > Sciuridae > Ictidomys > Ictidomys tridecemlineatus. The sequence continues at coordinate 17,703 of NW_027524110.1, forward strand.
TGGAACTCTAAATCAAAGACGGTTTGTGCTAGCTCTTTGAAACTTGACACAATAGAGCAGTTTCAAGTTCTATCTCTATGGTTTGTTTGCTGTTGATGTAGCGCTAAGCAGAGACTGGCGAAAATCACTTTGATGGAAAGGGGTTGCCAAGCTTCCAAAAACTATGAGTTGCCTGAAATCTCAGCAAACATTTTTTCACCCAATCTTGATGATTCTTTCAGGTAATGATCAGTACACCAAAAACCACTTGGCTCACCAAATTTCGTTCTTCTAGGTTAAACCGTTCGTTTGCAGTAACCGTTTTCATTTTTAGGTTTCACTCTGTTTTCTCCTATAGGGATACATGTATTTGGAAGTCTAAATCAAAGACGGTTTGTGCTAGCTCTTTGAAACTTGACACAATAGAGCAGTTTCAAGTTCTATCTCTATGGTTTGTTTGCTGTTGATGTAGCCCTAAGCAGAGACTGGCAAAAATCACTTTGATGGAAAGGGGTTGCCAAGCTTTGAAAAACTACGAGTTGCCTGAAATCACAACAAACATTTTTTCACCCAATCTTGATGATTCTTTCAGATAATGATCAGTACACCAAAACCACTTGGCTCACCAAATTTCGTTCTTCTAGGTTAAACCGTTCGTTTGCAGTAACAGTTTTCATTTTTAGGTTTCACTCTGTTTTCTCCTATACGGATACATGTATTTGGAACTCTAAATCAAAGACGGTTTGTGCTAGCTCTTTGAAACGTGACACAATAGAGCAGTTTCAAGTTCTATCTCTATGGTTTGTTTGCTGTTGATGTAGCCGTAAGCAGAGACTGGCGAAAATCACTTTGATGGAAAGGGGTTGCCAAGCTTCCAAAACTATGAGTTGCCTGAAATCTCAGCAAACATTTTTTCACTCAATCTTGATGATTCTTTCAGGTAATGATCAGTACACCAAAACCACTTGGCTCACCAAATTTCGTTCTTCTATGTTAAACCGTTCGTTTGCAGTAACCGTTTTCATTTTTAGGTTTCACTCTGTTTTCTCCTATACGGATACATGTATTTGGAACTCTAAATCAAAGACGGTTTGTGCTAGCTCTTTGAAACTTGACACAATAGAGCAGTTTCAAGTTCTATCTCTATGGTTTGTTTGCTGTTGATGTAGCCGTAAGCAGAGACTGGCGAAAATCACTTTGATGGAAAGGGGTTGCCAAGCTTCCAAAAACTACGAGTTGCCTGAAATCTCAGCAAACATTTTTTCACTCAATATTGATGATTCTTTCAGGTAATGATCAGTACACCAAAACCACTTGGCTCACCAAATTTTGTTCTTCTAGGTTAAACCGTTCATTTGCAGTAACCGTTTTCATTTTTAGGTTTCACTCTGTTTTCTCCAATAGGGATACATGTATTTGGAACTCTAAATCAAAGACGGTTTGTGCTAGCTCTTTGAAACTTGACACAATAGAGCAGTTTCAAGTTCTATCTCTATGGTTTGTTTGCTGTTGATGTAGCCCTAAGCAGAGACTGGCGAAAATCACTTTGATGGAAAGGGGTTGCCAAGCTTCCAAAAACTACGAGTTGCCTGAAATCTCAGCAAACATTTTTTCACCCAATCTTGATGATTCTTTCAGGTAATGATCAGTACACCAAAACCGCTTTGCTCACCAAATTTCGTTCTTCTAGGTTAAACCGTTCCTTTGCAGTAACCGTTTTCATTTTTAGGTTTCACTCTGTTTTCTCCAATAGGGATACATGTAGTTGGAACTCTAAATCAAAGACGGTTTGTGCTAGCTCTTTAAAATTGACACAATAGAGCAGTTTCAAGTTCTATCTCTATGGTTTGTTTGCTGTTGATGTAGCCCTAAGCAGAGACTGGCGAAAATCACTTTGATGGAAAGGGGTTGCCAAGCTTCCAAAAACTACGAGTTGCCTGAAATCTCAGCAAACATTTTTTCACCCCATCTAGGTGATTCTTTCAGGTAATGATCAGTACACCAAAACCACTTGGCTCACCAAATTTCGTTCTTCTATGTCAAACCGTTCGTTTGCAGTAACCGTTTTCATTTTTAGGTTTCACTCTGTTTTCTCCTATAGGGATACATGTATTTGGAACTCTAAATCAAAGACGGTTTGTGCTAGCTCTTTGAAACTTGACACAATAGAGCAGTTTCAAGTTCTATCTCTATGGTTTGTTTGCTGTTGATGTAGCCCTAAGCAGAGACTAGCAAAAATCACTTTGATGGAAAGGGGTTGCCAAGCTTTGAAAAACTACGAGTTGCCTGAAATCACAGCAAACATTTTTTCACCCAATCTTGATGATTCTTTCAGGTAATGATCAGTACACCAAAACCACTTGGCTCACCAAATTTCGTTCTTCTAGGTTAAACCGTTCATTTGCAGTAACAGTTTTCATTTTTAGGTTTCACTCTGTTTTCTCCTATATGGATACATGTATTTGGAACTCTAAATCAAAGACGGTTTGTGCTAGCTCTTTGAAACGTGACACAATAGAGCAGTTTCAAGTTCTATCTCTATGGTTTGTTTGCTGTTGATATAGCCGTAAGCAGAGACTGTCGAAAATCACTTTGATGGAAAGGGGTTGCCAAGCTTCCAAAAACTACGAGTTGCCTGAAATCTCAGCAAACATTTTTTCACACAATCTTGATGATTCTTTCAGGTAATGATTAGAACACCAAAACCACTTGGCTCAGCAAATTTCGTTCTTCTAGGTTAAACCGTTCATTTGCAGTAACCGTTTTCATTTTTAGGTTTCACTCTGTTTTCTCCAATAGGGATACATGTATTTGGAACTCTAAATCAAAGACCGTTTGTGCTAGCTCTTTGAAACTTGACACAATAGAGCAGTTTCAAGTTCTATCTCTATGGTTTGTTTGCTGTTGATGTAGCCCTAAGCAGAGACTGGCGAAAATCACTTTGATGGAAATGGGTTGCCAAGCTTTGAAAAACTACGAGTTGCCTGAAATCTCAGAAAACATTTTTTCACCCAATCTTGATGATTCTTTCAGGTAATGATCAGTACACCAAAACCACTTGGCTCACCAAATTTCGTTCTTCTAGGTTAAACCGTTCGTTTGCAGTAACCGTTTTCATTTTTAGGTTTCACTCTGTTTTCTCCTATACGGATACATGTATTTGGAACTCTAAATCAAAGACGGTTTGTGCTAGCTCTTTGAAACGTGACACAATAGAGCAGTTTGAAGTTGTATCTCTATGGTTTGTTTGCTGTTGATGTACCCGTAAGCAGGGACTGGCGAAAATCACTTTGATGGAAAGGGGTTGCCAAGCTTCCAAAAACTACGAGTTGCCTGAAATCTCAGCAAACATTTTTTCACCCAATCTTGATGATTCTTTCAGGTAATGATCAGTACACCAAAACCACATGGCTCACCAAATTTCGTTTTTCTAGGTTAAACCGTTCATTTGCAGTAACCGTTTTCATTTTTAGGTTTCACTCTGTTTTCTTCAATAGGGATACATGTATTTGGAACTCTAAATCAAAGACGGTTTGTGCTAGCTCTTTGAAACTTGACACAATAGAGCAGTTTCAAGTTCTATCTCTATGGTTTGTTTGCTGTTGATGTAGCCCTAAGCAGAGACTGGCGAAAACCACTTTGATGGAAAGGGGTTGCCAAGCTTCCAAAAACTACGAGTTGCCTGAAATCTCAGCAAACATTTTTTCACCCAATCTTGATGATTCTTTCAGGTAATGATCAGTACACCAAAACCACTTTGCTCACCAAATTTCGTTCTTCTAGGTTAAACCGTTCGTTTGCAGTAACCGTTTTCATTTTTAGGTTTCACTCTGTTTTCTCCAATAGGGATACATGTAGTTGGAACTCTAAATCAAAGACGGTTTGTGCTAGCTCTTTAAAACTTGACATAATAGGGCAGTTTCAAGTTCTATTTCTATGGTTTGTTTGCTGTTGATGTAGCCCGAAGCAGAGACTGGCGAAAATCACTTTGATGGAAAGGGGTTGCCAAGCTTCCAAAAACTACGAGTTGCCTGGAATCTCAGCAAACATTTTTTCACCCAATCTTGATGATTCTTTCAGGTAATGATCAGTAAACCAAAACCACTTGGCTCACCAAATTTCGTTCTTCCTGGTTAAACCGTTCATTTGCAGTAACAGTTTTCATTTTTAGGTTTCACTCTGTTTTCTCCTATACGGATACATGTATTTGGAACTCTAAATCAAAGATGGTTTGTGCTAGCTCTTTGAAACTTGACACAATAGAGCAGTTTCAAGTTCTATCTCTATGGTTTGTTTGCTGTTGATGTAGCCCTAAGCAGAGACTGGCGAAAATCACTTTGATGGAAAGGGGTTGCCAAGCTTCCAAAAACTACAAGTTGCCTGAAATCTCAGCAAACATTTTTTCACCCCATCTATATGATTCTTTCAGGTAATGATCAGTACACCAAAACCACTTGGCTCCCCAAATTTCGTTCTTCTATGTTAAACCATTCGTTTGCAGTAACCGTTTTCATTTTTAGGTTTCACTCAGTTTTCCCTATACGGATACATGTATTTGGAACTCTAAATCAAAGACGGTTTGTGCTAGCTCTTTGAAACTTGACACAATAGAGCAGTTTCAAGTTCTATCTCTATGGTTTGTTTGCTGTTGATGTAGCCCTAAGCAGAGACTGGCGAAAATCACTTTGATGGAAAGGGGTTGCCAAGCTTCCAAAAACTACGAGTTGCCTGAAATCTCAGCAAACATTTTTTCACCCAATCTTGATGATTCTTTCAGGTAATGATCAGTACACCAAAACCACTTGGCTCACCAAATTTCGTTCTTCTAGGTTAAACCGTTCGTTTGCAGTAACCGTTTTCATTTTTAGGTTTCACTCTGTTTTCTCCAATAGGGATACATGTAGTTGGAACTCTAAATCAAAGATGGTTTGTGCTAGCTCTTTAAAAGTTGACACAATAGAGCAGTTTCAAGTTCTATCTCTATGGTTTGTTTGCTGTTGATGTAGCCCTAAGCAGAGACTGGCGAAAATCACTTTGATGGAAAGGGGTTGCCAAGCTTCCAAAAACTACGAGTTGCCTGAAATCTCAGCAAACATTTTTTCACCCAATCTTGATGATTCTTTCAGGTAATGATCAGTACACCAAAACCACTTGGCTCACCAAATTTCGTTCTTCTAGGTTAAACCGTTCATTTGCAGTAACAGTTTTCATTTTTAGGTTTCACTCTGTTTTCTCCTATACGTATACATGTATTTGGAACTCTAAATCAAAGATGGTTTGTGCTAGCTCTTTGAAACTTGACACAATAGAGCAGTTTCAAGTTCTATCTCTGGTGTGTTGCTGTTGATGTAGCCCTAAGCAGCTGTATGACTACATCTCTCTATGTCACTCTCGGGGTTGCCAAGCTTCCAAAAACTACGAGTTGCCTGAAATCACAGCAAACATTTTTTCACCCAACCTTGATGATTCTTTCAGGTAATGATCAGTACACCAAAACCACTTGGCTCACCAAATTTCGTTCTTCTAGGTTAAACCGTTCGTTTGCAGTAACCATTTTCATTTGAAGTTTCACTCTGTTTTCTCCTATACGGATACATTTATTTGGAACTCTAAATCAAAGACGGTTTGTGCTAGCTCGTGGAAACTTGACACAATAGAGCAGTTTCAAGTTCTATCTCTATGGTTTGTTTGCTGTTAATGTAGCCCTAAGCAGAGACTGGCAAAAATCACTTTGATGGAAAGGGGTTGCCAAGCTTTGAAAAACTACGAGTTGCCTGAAATCACAGCAAACATTTTTTCACCCAATCTTGATGATTCTTTCAGGTAATGATCAGTACACCAAAACCACTTGGCTCACCAAATTTCGTTCTTCTAGGTTAAACCGTTCGTTTGCAGTAACCGTTTTCATTTTTACGTTTCACTCTGTTTTCTCCTATACGGATACATTTATTTGGAAATCTAAATCAAAGACGGTTTGTGCTAGCTCGTGGAAACTTGACACAATAGAGCAGTTTCAAGATCTATCTCTATGGTTTGTTTTCTGTTAATGTAGCCCTAAGCAGAGACTGGCAAAAATCACTTTGATGGAAAGGGGTTGCCAAGCTTCCAAAAACTACGAGTTGCCTGAAATCACAGCAAACATTTTTTCACCCAATCTTGATGATTCTTTCAGGTAATTATCAGTAAACCAAAACCACTTTGCTCACCAAATTTCGTTCTTCTAGGTTAAACCGTTCGTTTGCAGTAACCGTTTTCATTTTTAGGTTTCACTCTGTTTTCTCCAATAGGGATACATGTAGTTGGAACTCTAAATCAAAGACGGTTTGTGCTAGCTCTTTAAAAGTTGACACAATAGAGCAGTTTCAAGTTCTATCTCTATGGTTTGTTTGCTGTTGATGTAGCCCTAAGCAGATACTGGCGAAAATCACTTTGATGGAAAGGGGTTGCCAAGCTTCCAAAAACTACGAGTTGCCTGAAATCTCAGCAAACATTTTTTCACCCCATCTAGATTATTCTTTCAGGTAATGATCAGTACACCAAAACCACTTGGCTCACCAAATTTCGTTCTTCTGGTTAAACCGTTCGTTTGCAGTAACAGTTTTCATTTTTAGGTTTCACTCTGTTTTCTCCAATATGGATACATGTATTTGGAACTCTAAATCAAAGACGGTTTGTGCTAGCTCTTTGAAACGTGACACAATAGAGCAGTTTCAAGTTCTATCTCTATGGTTTGTTTGCTGTTGATGTAGCCGTAAGCAGAGACTGGCGAAAATCACTTTGATGGAAAGGGGTTGCCAAGCTTCCAAAAACTACGAGTTGCCTGAAATCTCAGCAAACATTTTTTCACTCAATCTTGATGATTCTTTCAGGTAATGATCAGTACACCAAAACCACTTGGCTCACCAAATTTCGTTCTTCTAGGTTAAACCGTTCGTTTGCAGTAACCGTTTTCATTTTTAGGTTTCACTCTGTTTTCTCCTATACGGATACATGTATTTGGAACTCTAAATCAAAGACGGTTTGTGCTAGCTCTTTGAAACTTGACAAAATAGAGAAGTTTCAAGTTCTGTCTCTATGGTTTGTTTGCTGTTGATGTAGCCCTAAGCAGAGACTGGCAAAAATCAGTTTAATGGAAAGGGGTTGCCAAGCTTCCAAATCTATGAGTTGCCTGAAGTCTCAGCAAACATTTTTTCACCCAATCTTGATGATTCTTTCAGGTAATGATCAGTACACCAAAACCACTTGGCTCACCAAATTTCGTTCTTCTAGGTTAAACCGTTCGTTTGCAGTAACCGTTTCCATTTTTAGGTTTCACTCTGTTTTCTCCTATGCGGATACATGTATTTGGAACTCTAAATCAAAGATGGTTTGTGCTAGCTCTTTGAAACTTCACACAATAGAGAAGTTTCAAGTTCTGTCTCTATGGTTTGTTTGCTGTTGATGTAGCCCTAAGCAGAAACTGGCAAAAATTACTTTGATCGAAAGGGGTTGCCAAGCTTCCAAAAACTACGAGTTGCCTGAAATCTCAGCAAACATTTTTTCACCCAATCTTGATGATTCTTTCAGGTAATGATCAGTACACCAAAACCACTTGGCTCACCAAATTTCGTTCTTCTAGGTTAAACCGTTCGTTTGCAGTAACCGTTTTCATTTTTAGGTTTCACTCTTTTTTCTCCTATAAGGATACATGTATTTGGAACTCTAAATCAAAGACGGTTTGTGCTAGCTCTTTGAAACTTGACACAATAGAGGAGTTTCAAGTTCTATCTCTATGGTTTGTTTGCTGTTGATGTAGCCCTAAGCAGAGACTGGCGAAAATCACTTTGATGGAAAGGGGTTGCCAAGTTTCAAAAACTACGAGTTGCCTGAAATCTCAGCAAACATTTTTTCACCCAATCTTGATGATTCTTTCAGGTAAAAATCAGTACACCAAAACCACTTGGCTCACCAAATTTCGTTCTTCTAGTTTAAACCGTTCGTTTGCAGTAACCGTTTTCATTTTTAGGTTTCACTCTGTTTGCTCCTATACGGATACATATATTTGGAACTCTAAATCAAAGACGGTTTGTGCTAGCTCTTTGAAACTTGACACAATAGAGAAGTTTCAAGTTCTGTCTCTATAGTTTGTTTGCTGTTGATGTAGCCCTAAGCAGAGACTGGCAAAAAGCACTTTGATCGAAAGGGGTTGCCAAGCTTCCAAAAACTACGAGTTGCCTGAAATCTCAGCAAACATTTTTTCACCCAATCTTGATGATTCTTTCAGGTAATGATCAGTACACTAAAACCACTTGGCTCACCAAATTTCGTTCTTCTAGGTTAAACCATTCGTTTGCAGTAACCGTTTTCATTTTTAGGTTTCACTCTGTTTTCTCCTATACGGATACATGTATTTGGAACTCTAAATCAAAGACGGTTTGTGCTAGCTCTTTGAAACTTGACACAATAGAGCAGTTTCAAGTTCTGTCTCTATGGTTTGTTTGCTGTTGATGTAGCCCTAAGCAGAGACTGGCAAAAATCACTTTGATCGAAAGGGGTTGCCAAGCTTCCAAAAACTACGAGTTGCCTGAAATCTCAGCAAACATTTTTTCACCTAATCTTGATGATTCTTTCAGGTAATGATCAGTACACCAAAGTAACTTGGCTCACCAAATTTCGTTCTTCTAGGTTAAACCGTTCGTTTGCAGTAACCGTTTTCATTTTTAGGTTTCACTATGTTTTCTCCTATACGGATACATGTATTTGGAACTCTAAATCAAAGACGGTTTGTGCTAGCTCTTTGAAACTTGATACAATAGAGCAGTTTCAAGTTCTATCTCTATGGTTTGTTTGCTGTTGATGTAGCCCTAAGCAGAGACTGGCAAAAATTACTTTGATGGAAAGGGGTTGGCAAGCTTCCTAAAAACTACGAGTTGCCTGAAATCTCAGCAAACATTTTTTCACCCAATCTTGATGATTCTTTCAGGTAATGATCAGTACAACAAAACCACTTGGCTCACCAAATTTCGTTCTTCTAGGTTAAAACTTTCGTTTGCAGTAATTATTTTCATTTTTAGGTTTTAGTCTGTTTTCTCCTATACGGATACATGTATTTGGAACTCTAAATCAAAGACGGTTTGACCTAGCTCTATGAAACTTGACACAATAGAGCAGTTTCATGTTCTATCTCCATGGTTTGTTTGCTGTTTATGTAGCCCTAAGCAGAGACTGGCGAAAATCACTTTGATGGAAAGGGGTTGCCAAGCTTCCAAAAACTACGAGTTGCCTGAAATCTCAGCAAACATTTTTTCACCCAATCTTGATGATTCTTTCTGGTAATGATCAGTACACCAAAACCACTTGGCTCACCAAATTTCGTTCTTCTAGGTTAAACCGTTCGTTTGCAGTAACCGTTTTCATTTTAAGGTTTCACTCTGTTTTCTCCTATACGGATACATGTATTTGGAACTCTAAATCAAAGATGGTTTGTGCTAGCTCTTTGAAACTTGACACAATAGAGCAGTTTCAAGTTCTATCTCTATGGTTTGTTTGCTGTTGATGTAGCCCTAAGCAGAGATGGCGAAAATCACTTTGATGGAAAGGGGTTGCCAAGCTTCCAAAAACTACCAGTTGCCTGAAATCTCAGCAAATATTTTTTCACCCAATCTTGATGATTCTTTCAGGTAATGATCAGTACACCAAAAACCACTTGGCTCACCAAATTTCGTTCTTCTAGGTTAAACCGTTCGTTTGGAGTAACAGTTTTCATTTTTAGGTTTCACTCTGTTTTCTCCTATACGGATACATGTATTTGGAACTCTAAATCAAAGACGGTTTGTGCTAGCTCTTGGAAACTTGACAGAGTAGAGCAGTTTCAAGTTCTATCTCTATGGTTTGTTTGCTGTTGATGTAGCCCTAAGCAGAGACTGGCGAAAATCACTTTGATGGAAAGGGGTTGCCAAGCTTCCAAAAACTACGAGTTGCCTGAAATCTCAGCAAACATTTTTTCACCCAATCTTGATGATTCTTTCAGGTAATGATCAGTACACCAAAACCACTTGGCTCAACAAATTTCGTTCTTCTAGGTTAAACCGTTCATTTGCAGTAACCGTTTTCATTTTTAGGTTTCACTCTGTTTTCTCATATAGAGATACATGTATTTGGAACTCTAAATCAAAGACGCTTTGTGCTAGCTCTTTGAAACTTGACACAATAGAGCAGTTTCAAGTTCTATCTCTATGGTTTGTTTGCTGTTGATGTAGCCCTAAGCAGAGACTGGCGAAAATCACTTTGATGGAAAGGGGTTGCCAAGCTTCCAAAAACTACGAGTTGCCTGACATCTCAGCAAACATTTTTTCACCCAATCTTGATCATTCTTTCAGGTAATGATCAGTACATCAAAACTACTTGGCTCACCAAATTTCGTTCTTCTAGGTTACACCGTACGTTTGCAGTAACCGTTTTCATTTTTAGGTTTCACTCTGTTTTCTCCTATAGGGATACATGTATTTGGAACTCTAAATCAAAGACGGTTTGTGCTAGCTTTTTGAAACTTGACACAATAGAGCAGTTTCAAGTTCTATCTCTATGGTTTGTTTGCTGTTGATGTAGCCCTAAGCAGAGAATGGCGAAAATCACTTTGATGGAAAGGGGTTGCCAAGCTTTGAAAAACTACGAGTTGCCTGAAATCTCAGCAAACATTTTTTCACCCAATCTTGATGATTCTTTCAGGTAATGATCAGTACACCAAAAACCACTTGGCTCACCAAATTTCGTTCTTCTAGGTTAAACCGTTCGTTTGGAGTAACAGTTTTCATTTTTAGGTTTCACTCTGTTTTCTCCTATACGGATACATGTATTTGGAACTCTAAATCAAAGACGGTTTGTGCTAGCTCTTGGAAACTTGACAGAGTAGAGCAGTTTCAAGTTCTATCTCTATGGTTTGTTTGCTGTTGATGTAGCCCTAAGCAGAGACTGGCGAAAATCACTTTGATGGAAAGGGGTTGCCAAGCTTCCAAAAACTACGAGTTGCCTGAAATCTCAGCAAACATTTTTTCACCCAAATCTTGATGATTCTTTCAGGTAATGATCAGTACACCAAAACCACTTGGCTCAACAAATTTCGTTCTTCTAGGTTAAACCGTTCATTTGCAGTAACCGTTTTCATTTTTAGGTTTCACTCTGTTTTCTCATATAGAGATACATGTATTTGGAACTCTAAATCAAAGACGGTTTGTGCTAGCTCTTTGAAACTTGACACAATAGAGCAGTTTCAAGTTCTATCTCTATGGTTTTGTTTGCTGTTGATGTAGCCCTAGCAGAGACTGGCGAAAATCACTTTGATGGAAAGTTGTTGCCAAGCTTCCAAAAACTACGAAGTTGCCTGAAATCTCAGCAAACATTTTTTCACCCAATCTTGATCATTCTTTCAGGTAATGATCAGTACATCAAAACTACTTGGCTCACCAAATTTCGTTCTTCTAGGTTAAACCGTTCGTTTGCAGTAACCGTTTTCATTTTTAGGTTTCACTCTGTTTTCTCCTATACGGATACATGTATTTGGAACTCTAAATCAAAGATGGTTTATGCTAGCTCTTTGAACTTGACACAATAGAGCAGTTTCAAGTTCTATCTCTATGGTTTATTTGCTGTTGATGTACCCCTAAGCAGAGACTGGCGAAAATCACTTTGATGGAAAAGGGGTTGCCAAGCTTCCAAAAACTACGAGTTGCCTGAAATCTCAGCAAACATTTTTTCACCCAATCTTGATGATTCTTTCAGGTAATGATCAGTACACCAAAACCACTTGGCTCACCAAATTTCGTTCTTCTAGGTTACACCGTACGTTGCAGTAACCGTTTTCATTTTTAGGTTTCACTCTGTTTTCTCCTATAGGGATACATGTATTTGGAAATCTAAATCAAAGACGGTTTGTGCTAGCTTTTTGAAACTTGACACAATAGAGCAGTTTCAAGTTCTATCTCTATGGTTTGTTTGCTGTTGATGTAGCCCTAAGCAGAGACTGGTGAAAATCACTTTGATGGAAAGTTTGTTGCCAAGCTTCCAAAACTACGAGTTGCCTTAAATCTCAGCAAACATTTTTTCACCCAATCTTGATCATTCTTTCAGGTAATGATCAGTACACCAAAAACCACTTGGCTCACCAAATTTCGTTCTTCTAGGTTAAACCGTTCGTTTGGAGTAACAGTTTTCATTTTTAGGTTTCACTCTGTTTCTCCTATACGGATACATGTATTTGGAACTCTAAATCAAAGACGGTTTGTGCTAGCTCTTGGAAACTTGACACAATAGAGCAGTTTCAAGTTCTATCTCTATGGTTTGTTTGCTGTTGATGTAGCCCTAAGCAGAGACTGGCAAAATCACTTTGATGAAAGGGTTGCCAAGCTTCCAAAACTACGAGTGCCTGAAATCTCAGACATTTTTCAACCCAAATCTTGATGATTCTTTCAGGTAATGATCAGTACACCAAAACCACTTGGCTCACCAAATTTCGTTCTTCTAGGTTACACCGTACGTTTGCAGTAACCGTTTCATTTTTTAGGTTTCACTCTGTTTTCTCCTATAGGGATACATGTATTTGGAACTCTAAATCAAAGACGGTTTGTGCTAGCTTTTTGAAACTTGACACAATAGAGCAGTTTCAAGTTCTATCTCTATGGTTTGTGCGCTGTTGATGTAGCCCTAAGCAGAGAATGGCGAAAATCACTTTGATGGAAAGGGATGCCAAGCTTCCAAAAACTACGAGTTGCCTGAAATCTCAGCAAACATTTTTTCACCCAATCTTGATGATTCTTTCAGGTAATGATCAGTACACCAAAACCACTTGGCTCACCAAATTTCGTTCTTCTAGGTTAAAACCGTTCGTTTGGAGTAACAGTTTTTCATTTTTAGGTTTCACTCTTTTTTCTCCTATAGGGATACATGTATTTGGAACTCTAAATCAAAGACGGTTTGTGCTAGCTCTTTGAAACTTGACACAATAGAGCAGTTTCAAGTTCTATCTCTATGGTTTGTTTGCTGTTGATGTAGCCCTAAGCAGAGACGGGCGAAAATCACTTTGATGGAAAGGGGTTGCCAAGCTTCCAAAAACTACGAGTTGCCTGAAATCTCAGGCAAACATTTTTTCACCCAATGTTGATGATTCTTTCAGGTAATGATCAGTACACCAAACCACTTGGCTTCACAAATTTCGTTCTTCTAGGTTAAACCGTTCGTTTGCAGTAACAGTTTTCATTTTTAGGTTTAACTGTGTTTTATCCTATACGGATACATGTATTTGAAACTCTAAATCAAAGGACGGTTTGTGCTAGCTCTTTGAAAACGTGACACAATAGAGCAGTTTCAAGTTGTATCTCTATGGTTTGTTTGCCTTTGATGTAGCCCTAAGCAGAGACTGGCGAAAATCACTTTGATTGATAGGGGTGCAAGGTTCCAAAAACTACGAGTTGCCTGAAATCTCAGCAAACATTTTTTCACCCAATCTTGATGATTCTTTCAGGTAATGATCAGTACACAAAACCACTTGACTCAACAAATTTCGTTCTTCTAGGTTAAACCGTATGTTTGCAGTAACCATTTTCATTTTTAGGTTTCACTCTGTTTTCTCCTATAGGGATACATGTATTTGGTACTCTAAATCAAAGACGGTTTGTGCTAGCTCTTTGAAACTTGACACAATAGAGCAGTTTCAAGTTCTATCTCTATGGTTTGTTTGCTGTTGATGTAGCGCTAAGCAGAGACTGGCGAAAATCACTTTGATGGAAAGGGGTTGCCAAGCTTCCAAAAACTACGAGTTGCCTGAAATCTCAGCAAACATTTTTTCACCCAATCTTGATGATTCTTTGAGGTAATGATCAGTACACCAAAAACCACTTGGCTCACCAAATTTCGTTCTTCTAGGTTAAACCGTTCGTTTGCAGTAACCGTTTTCATTTTTAGGTTTCACTCTGTTTTCTCCTATAGGGATACATGTATTTGGAACTCTAAATCAAAGACGGTTTGTGCTAGCTCTTTGAAACTTGACACAAAAGAGCAGTTTCAAGTTCTATCTCTATGGTTTGTTTGCTGTTGATGTAGCCCTAAGCAGAAACTGGCAAAAATCACTTTGATGGAAAGGGGTTGCCAAGCTTTGAAAAACTACGAGTTGCCTGAAATCACAGCAAACATTTTTTCACCCAATCTTGATGATTCTTTCAGGTAATGATCAGTACACCAAAACCACTTGGCTCACCAAATTTCGTTCTTCTGGGTTAAACCGTTCGTTTGCAGTAACAGTTTTCATTTTTAGGTTTCACTCTGTTTTCTCCATATGGATACATGTATTTGGAACTCTAAATCAAAGACGGTTTGTGCTAGCTCTTTGAAACGTGACACAATAGAGCAGTTTCAAGTTCTATCTCTATGGTTTGTTTGCTGTTGATGTAGCCGTAAGCAGAGACTGGCGAAAATCACTTTGATCAAATGTCTTCTTTGATATAAAGAGAGCCACTAAGAATAGAACAGGAAGGAAGAGCATGAGGAAAAGACTAACAGTAAACTAAGACGAATGGGGGGAGAGAAAGCAAGAGAGAAGGGAAAACATATGGAAATGGTAGGAGACCTTCAGTGATACACAAAATTATAAGAGGTTATGAGGGGCAAGGGGTGGGGGAAAAAAAAAGGGGAAAGAATTGAACAACAGCAGAGGAGGTAGAGAGGGAAGATGGGAGGGGAGGGGAAGGGAGGGGGGATAGTAGGGGATAGGAAAGGTAGCAGAATACAACAGTCACTAATAAGCCATTATGTAAAATGTGAGTATGTAAACAGAAGTGAGTCTGTATTATGTATTTGGGGAGTACAAAACCCAATTGAGTCAAATGTATGAAAGATGATATGTCTTGAGCTCTGTAATGTTTTGAACAATCAATAAAAAAAAAAAAAAAATAAAAAAAAAATAAAAAAAAAAAAAAAAAAAAAAAAAAAAAAAAAAAAAAGAAAATCACTTTGATGGAAAGGGGTTGCCAAGCTTCCAAAAACTACGAGTTGCCTGAAATCTCAGCAAACATTTTTTCACTCAATCTTGATGATTCTTTCAGGTAATGATCAGTACACCAAAATCACTTGGCTCACCAAATTTCGTTCTTCTAGGTTAAACCGTTCGTTTGCAGTAACCGTTTTCATTTTTAGGTTTCACTCTGTTTTCTCCTATACGGATACATATATTTGGAACTCTAAATCAAAGACGGTTTGTGCTAGCTCTTTGAAACTTGACAAAATAGAGCAGATTCAAGTTCTATCTCTATGGTTTGTTTGCTGTTGATGTAGCCCTAAGCAGAGACTGGCGAAAATCACTTTGATGGAAAGGGGTTGCCAAGCTTCCAAAAACTACGAGTTGCCTGAAATCTCTGCAAACATTTTTTCACCCAATCTTGATGATTCTTTCAGGTAATGATCAGTACACCAAAACCACTTGGCTCACCAAATTTCGTTCTTCTAGGTTAAACCGTTCATTTGCAGTAACCGTTTCATTTTTAGGTTTCACTGTGTTTTCTCATATAGAGATACATGTATTTGGAACTCTATATCAAAGACGGTTTGTGCTAGCTCTTTGAAACTTGACACAATAGAGCAGTTTCAAGTTCTATCTCTATGGTTTGTTTGCTGTTGATGTAGCCCTAAGCAGAGACTGGCGAAAATCACTTTGATAGTAAGGGGTTGCCAAGCTTCCAAAAACTACGAGTTGCCTTAAATCTCAGCAAACATTTTTTCACCCAATCTTGATCATTCTTTCAGGTAATGATCAGTACATCAAAACCACTTGGCTCACCAAATTTCGTTCTTCTAGGTTAAACCGTTCGTTTGCAGTAACCGTTTTCATTTTTAGGTTTCACTCTGTTTTCTCCTATACGGATACATGTATTTGGAACTCTAAATCAAAGAAGGTTTGTGCTAGCTCTTTGAATCTTGACACAATAGAGCAGTTTCAAGTTCTATCTCTATGGTTTGTTTGCTGTTGATGTAGCCCTAAGCAGAGACTGGCGAAAATCACTTTGATGGAAAGGGGTTGCCAAGCTTCGAAAAACTACGAGTTGCCTGAAATCTCAGCAAACATTTTTCACCCAATCTTGATGATTCTTTCAGATAATGATCAGTACACCAAAACCACTTGGCTCACCAAATTTCGTTCTTCTAGGTTACACCGTACGTTTGTAGTAACCGTTTTCATTTTTAGGTTTCACTCTGTTTTCTCATATAGAGTTACATGTATTTGGAACTCTAAATCAAAGACGGTTTGTGCTAGCTCTTTGAAACTTGACACAATAGAGCAGTTTCAAGTTCTATCTCTATGGTTTGTTTGCTGTTGATGTAGCCCTAAGCAGAGACTGGCGAAATCACTTTGATGGAAAGTTGTTGCCAAGCTTCCAAAAACTACGAGTTGTCTTAAATCTCACCAAACATTTTTTCACCCAAACTTGATCATTCTTTCAGGTAATGATCAGTACATCAAAACTACTTGGCTCACCAAATTTCGTTCTTCTAGGTTAAACCGTTCGTTTGCAGTAACCGTTTTCATTTTTAGGTTTCACTCTGTTTTCTCCTATACGGATACATGTATTTGGAACTCTAAATCAAAGATGGTTTATGCTAGCTCTTTGAAACTTGACACAATAGAGCAGTTTCAAGTTCTATCTCTATGGTTTATTTGCTGTTGATGTAGCCCTAAGCAGAGACTGGCGAAAATCACTTTGATGGAAAGGGGTTGCCAAGCTTCCAAAAACTACGAGTTGCCTGAAATCTCAGCAAACATTTTTTCACCCAATCTTGATGATTCTTTCAGGTAATGATCAGTACACCAAAACCACTTGGCTCACCAAATTTCGTTCTTCTAGGTTGCACCGTACGTTTGCAGTAACCGTTTTCAATTTTAGGTTTTCACTCTGTTTTCTCCTATAGGGATACATGTATTTGGAACTCTAAATCAAAGACGGTTTGTGCTAGCATTTTGAAACTTGACACAATAGAGCAGTTTTCAAGTTCTATCTCTATGGTTTGTTTGCTGTTGATGTAGCCCTAAGCAGAGAATGGCGAAAATCACTTTGATGGAAAGGGGTTGCCAAGCTTCCAAAAACTACGAGTTTCCTGAAATCTCAGCAAACATTTTTTCACCCAATCTTGATGATTCTTTCAGGTAATGATCAGTACACCAAAAACCACTTGGCTCACAAAATTTCGTTCTTCTAGGTTAAACCGTTCGTTTGGAGTAACGGTTTTCATTTTAAGGTATCACTCTGTTTTCTCCTATAGGGATACATGTATTTGGAACTCTAAATCAAAGACGGTTTGTGCTAACTCTTTGAAACTTGACACAATAGAGCAGTTTCAAGTTCTATCTCTATGGTTTGTTTGCTGTGGATGTAGCCCTAAGCAGAGACTGGCAAAAATCACTTTGATGGAAAGGGGTTGCCAAGCTTTGAAAAACTACGAGTTGCCTGAAATCACAGCAAACATTTTTTTCACCCAATCTTGATGATTCTTTTCAGGTAATGATCAGTACACCAAAACCACTTGGCTCACCAAATTTCGTTCTTCTAGGTTAAACCGTTCGTTTGCAGTAACAGTTTTCATTTTTAGGTTTCACTCTGTTTTCTCCTATACGGATACATGTATTTGGAACTCTAAATCAAAGACGGTTTGTGCTAGCTCTTTGAAACGTGACACAATAGAGCAGTTTCAAGTTCTATCTCTATGGTTTGTTTGCTGTTGATGTAGCCGTAAGCAGAGACTGGCGAAAATCACTTTGATGGAAAGGGGTTGCCAAGCTTCCAAAAACTACGAGTTGCGTTAAATCTCAGCAAACATTTTTTCACCAATCTTTATCATTCTTTCAGGTAATGATCAGTACATCAAAACCACTTGGCTCACCAAATTTCATTCTTCTAGGTTAAACCGTTCGTTTGCAGTAACCGTTTTCATTTTTAGGTTTCACTCTGTTTTCTCCTATACGGATACATGTATTTGGAACTCTAAATCAAAGATGGTTTGTGCTAGCTCTTTGAATCTTGACACAATAGAGCAGTTTCAAGTTCTATCTCTATGGTTTGTTTGCTGTTGATGTAGCCCTAAGGCAGAGACTGGCGAAAATCACTTTGATGGAAAGGGGTTGCCAAGCTTCGAAAAACTACGAGTTGCCTGAAATCTCAGCAAACATTTTTTCACCCAATCTTGATGATTCTTTCAGGTAATGATCAGTACACCAAAACCACTTGGCTCACCAAATTTCGTTCTTCTAGGTTACACCGTACGATTGCAGTAACCGTTTTCATTTTTAGGTTTCACTCTGTTTTCTCATATAGAGATACATGTATTTGGAACTCTAAATCAAAGACGGTTTGTGCTAGCTCTTTGAAACTTGACACAATAGAGCAGTTTCAAGTTCTATCTCTATGGTTTGTTTGCCTGTTGATGTAGCCCTAAGCAGAGACTGGCGAAAA
>NW_027524111.1:0-36144 GCF_052094955.1 Ictidomys tridecemlineatus
CAAGTCTCCAAACTCTACTTTCTGTAACAGTCCTTCTGCACCCCAGTCTCCAACCTATGCTCTCTGTAACAATCCTTCTGCACATTAGTCTTTATCCCCTTCTCTCAGCAAC
The DNA here is from genome assembly GCF_052094955.1 of Ictidomys tridecemlineatus. Classification (NCBI taxonomy): domain Eukaryota; kingdom Metazoa; phylum Chordata; class Mammalia; order Rodentia; family Sciuridae; genus Ictidomys; species Ictidomys tridecemlineatus. The sequence continues at coordinate 113 of NW_027524111.1, forward strand.
GGTCCTTCTGCACCCCAGTCTCAAACGTCTGTTCTCTGCAACAGTCCTACTGCACCACAGTCTGCATCATCTGCTCTCTGTAACTGTCCTTCTGTACTGCAGTCTCCAACCTCTGCTCTCTGTAATGTTCCTTCTGGACCCCAGTATCTCACCTCTGCTTTCGGTATCAGTCCTTCTGCACCCCAGTCTCAAACTCTGCTCTCTGTAACATTCCTTCTGCACCTCCGTCTCCAATCTCTGCTCTCTGTATCAGTCGTTCTGCACCCCTTTTTCTAAACTATGCTCTCTGAAACAGTCCTTCTGCACCTCAGTCTTCAACAACTGCTCTCTGGAACTGTCTTTCTCTACCCCAGTCTCCATAATCTGCTCTCAGCAATGATCCTTCTGCACTTCAGTCTTTAACGTCTGCTCTGCAACAGTCTCTCTACAACCCAGTCTCCAAAATCTGCTCTCTGGAAGATCCTTCTGTACACCAGTGTCCAAATTCTGCTCTCTGTAACATTCCTTCTGCACCCCAGTCTCCAAACTTTGCTCTCTGCAATGGTCCCTCTGCACCCAGTTTCCAACCTTATTCTCAACAACATTTCTTCTGTACCGCAGTCTTCAACCACTCTTCTCTGTAAGGCTCCTTCTTCACCCCAGTCTCCAAACTCTGCTTTCTGTATCAGTGCTTCTTCACCACAGTCTCCAAACTCGGCTCTCTGTAACAGTCTGTCTGCACCTCACTCTGAAACCTCTGCTCTCTGCAACAAACCTTCTTCACCCGAGTCTTCAACCTCTGCTCTCTGTAACAGTCCTTCTGTACTGCAGTCTCAAACCTCTGCTCATTGCAAAAGTCCTTGTGCAACCCAATCTCAAACATCTGCTCTCTGCAACCGTTCTTCTGTACCTCAATCTGAAAATTCTGCTCTCTGCAATAATCCTTCTGCACCCGAGTCTCCAACCTCTGATCTCTGTAACAGTTCTTCTGTACCTCAGTCTCCAACATCTGCTCTGTATCAGTTCTGCACCCCTGTCTCGCATATCTGCTCTCTGTAACAGTCCTTCTTCACCTCAGTCTTCAACCTCTGCTCTGTGTAACAGTCCTTCTGCACCCCAGTGTCCAACCTCTGCTCTCTGCAACAATCCTTCTGCATCCCAGTCTCCAACATCTGCTCTCTGCAACAGTCCTTCTGCACCCAAGTCTCCAACATCTGATCTCTGCAACAGTCAATCTGCACATGTGTCCGGAAACTCTGCTGTCTCCAACGATCTTTCAGCACCCCAGTCTCCAAACTCTGCTCTCTGTAACAGTTCTTTTGCACCTCAGTCTCCAAACTCTGCTCTATGAAAGATCCTTCTGCAACCCAGTCTCCAAACTCTGCTCTCTCTAACAGCCCTTCTGCACCCCAGTCTCCAAACTCTGCTCTTTTTATCAGTCCTTCTGCACCCCAGTTGCAAACCTCTGCTCTTTGTAACAGTCCTTCTGCATCTCAGTCTTCTACATCTGCTCTCTGCAACAGTCCTTTAGCACCCCATATTCCAACTTCTGGTTTCTGCAACAATCCTTCTACACCCCAGTCTCCAAACTCTGGTATCTGAAACAGTCATTCTGCACCCCAGTCTCCAAATTCTGCTCTCTGTAACAATCTTTCTGTGCCTCAGTCTCCAATATCTACTCTTTGTAACAGTCCCTCTGCACCTCACTCTCCAACAACTGCTCTCTGTAAGTACCTTCTGCAACCCAGACTCCAAACTCTGCCCTCTGTAAAGTCCTTCTGCACACCTTCTCCCACCTCTCTTCTCCGTAACAGGCATTCTGCACCCCATTCTCTAAAGTCTGTTCGCTATAACAATCCTTCTGCACCCCAGTCTCCAACATCTGCTCTCTGTAACAGTCCTGCTGCACCTTGAACTACAATCTCTGCTCACTGTAAGACCCTTCTGCCACCTTGACTAAAAACTCTGCTCTCTGTAACAGTCTTTCTTCACCTCAGTTTCCAAACTCTGTTCTTTGCAACACTCATTCTGTACCCCAGTCGCCACCCTCTACTCTCTGAAACAGTCCTTCTGTACCGCAGTCTTCAAACTCTTCTCTCTGTAACGGTCCTTTTGCACCCCAGTCTCCAAACTCTGCTTTCTGTATCAGTCCTTCTTCACCCCAGTCTACAACCTCTGCTCTCTGTAACAGTCTTTCTGCACCTCATATCCAAACTCTGCTATCTGCAACAGTCCTTATGCGCCACAGTCTCCAACCTCTGCTGTCTGCAAAATTCCTTCTGCACCCCAGTCTGAAACGTGGACTGTGTGTAACAGTCCTTCTGCAGCCAAGTCTCCACCTCTGCTCTTTGCAATGATCCTTCCGTACCTCAGTCTTAAAACTCTGCTCTCTTCAACAGTCCTTCTGCACCCCAGTCTCCAAACTCTGTTCTGTGTAACAGTCCTTCTCCACATCAGTCTTCAACCTCTGCTCTCTTCAAGAGTCCTTCTGCATCCCAGTCCCCAATATCCGATCTCTAAACAGTACTTCTGCACTTCAGTCTCCAAAATCTGCTCTCTACAACAGTACTTCTGAACTCCAGTGTCCAAACTCTTCTCTCTGCAACGATCCTTCTGCACCCCAGTCTTTAACCTCTGCTTTCTGAAAAATTCTTCTGACCCCAGTTTCCAAACTCTGCTCTCTGTAATATTCCTTCTTAATGCCAGTCTCCAACCTCTGCTTTCTGCAACGGTCTGCTGCACCCCAGTCTCCAACCTCTGTACTCTGCAACACTCCTTATGCTCCCCAGTCTCCAAACTCTGCTCTCTGTTACAGTCCTTTTGCAACCCATTCTACAACTTCTACTCTCTGCAACAGTCCTTCTGAACAACAGTATCCAACATCTGCTCTCTGAAAAGGTCCTTTTGTACCCCAGTCCCCAACCTCTGCCTCCTGCAACAGTCCTTCTGTACTGCAGTCTCCAACTTCTGCTCTCTGCAACAAACCTTGTGCACCCCAGTCTCCAAACTTTGCTTTCTGAAACATTCCTTCTGCACTCCAGGGTTTAAACTGTTCTCACTGTAACAGTCTTTCTGCACCCCAGTCTCCCACCTCTGCTCTTTGTAACGATCCTTCTGCAGCCCAGTCTTCACCTCTGCTCACTTCAATGATTCTTCTGTAACTCTGTCTCCAACTTCTGCTGTCTTCAACGATCCCTCTGCACCTCACTCTTCAAACTCTTCTCTCTGTAACAGTTTTTCTGCACCTCAGTCTCCAACCTCTGCTCTCTGCACCCATCCTTCTGCACCCCAGTCTCCAACCTCTGCTTTCTGCAACGATCCTTCTGCACCCCAGTCTCCAACTTCTCCTCTTCTTAACACTCATTCTGCACCCCAGTCTCCAACCTCTGTTCTCTGTAAGGTCCTTCTGCACCCCAGTTTCCTAACTCTGCTCTTTGTAACATTCCTTCTCCAACCCAGTCTCCAACGTCTGCTTTCTTCAACAGTCCTGCTGCAACCCAGTCTCCAAACTCTGTTCTCTGAAACAGTCCTTCTGCTCCCCAATTTCTAATCTCTGCTCTCTGTAACAGTCCTTCTGTTTTGCAGTCTCCAAATTCTGCACTCTGTAATGGTCCTTTTGCACCCTAGTCTCCAACCTCTGCTTTCTGTATCAGTCCTTCTGCACCAAAGTCTCCAAACTCTGCTTTCTGTTAACGTCCTTCTGCACCTCAGTCTCCAAACTCTGCTTTCTGTAAGATCCTTCTGCAACCAAGTCTTCAAACTCTGCTCTCCGTAACAGTCTTTCTGCACACCAGTCTCCAACCTCTGCTCGCTGCAATGATCCTTCTTCACACCAGTCTCCAACCTCTGCTCTCTGCAACGATCCTTGTGCACTCCAGTGTCCAAACTCTGCTTTCTGTAACAGTCCTTCTGCACCTCAGTCTCCAACTTCTGCTCTCTGCAACAGTTCTTCTGCAACCCAGTCTTTAACGTCTACACTCTGAAACAGTCCTTCTACACCCCTGTCAAAATGCAGAAGAATGAGACCTGAAATATCGCTCACCCTGCAAAAAATTAACTCAAAATTCATTAAAGATCCAGGCACTAGACCAGAAATTATGCAGTTTCTAGGAAAAAACAAAGTCAATACTCCAAACTAGAGGCAGAGGCAATGAGTTTCTCAATAGGATGCCAAAGCTCAGGAGATAACACCAAAAGTTAACTAATAGGATGGCATCAAATTAAGAAGGTTCTGCACAGCAAAGGAGACAATTAGAATATGAAGAGAGAACCTAGGGAAAGGGGGAAAATCTTTATGAGGGGCTCTTCTAAAAGAGGATGAATATTCCGAATATTAATAAAGAACTCAAAAAACTTAACATCAAACTCACAATTATTAAATAACCCAATTATCAAATAACCCAATTACCAAATGGGAAACTAAATGAACTAAACAGACACGTCTTAGAAAAAAAATATGTGAGTGTCCAACAAATATATGAAAATACTTGCAAGTCAAGACTACCCTGAGATTTCATCTAATTTCAATGACAAAGGCAACCACCAAGAATACAAACAGAAATGAGTGTGACAAAGAGAGAATTGGAGAGAAAGGAGCACTCTCACCCTGTTGGTGGGCATGTAAATCAGCACAACCACCACGGAAATCGGAATGGTGGCTCCTCAGGAGGAGCCATGGACCACCCTGCGACCCAGCTCTACCTCTGCTTGGTATTTATCACAGCGGACCGAAGTCATCATACTATAATGACACATACATGCCCATGAACCAGCCGAGGTGACATCAGTGGACGAATGGATAAAGAACATCTGGTATATGCACACTGGAATTTCATTCAGCCATAAAAAAGAACGAAATTATGTCATGCTGGAAGATGGATGGCTCTTCAGAACATTAAGGGAAATAAGCAACTCAGAAAGTTAAGGGCCATATGATTTTTCTCTGTTAAAGCTAGAGGAGGAAAAAGAAGGAAATTTGGGAAGGGAGTCTTATCATGAATGTTGAAGAAAGATCAGTAGAGTCAAGGCTCCAGGGGAGGAGGTGAGGAAAAGGAAAATATTGGAATGATATTGGCCAAAGTTCATGGTTATTTTGTGTGCATGTTCAAATATGTGTCAGCAAATCCCATCATTATGAACCACTACAATGCACCAAAGAAGTGTGAAAAGAAGAGTTTCACATTACATGGGGCAGGCACTATTCTAAGAGGGTGCCCATTTTTTCCCATCTATAAATACCACAATCATTTACCACTGTCAAAAATCTCTACAGATTCGAATGTTCTGATCACTGCTCCACCACATGGCCTCTTATACTTCAGGGTCCCCTTATTCTCACTGAAATCAGGGAGCCTGTTTCAACGATGCCATCTGTTAATGTCTTCCCAGGCTGCCAAGGACAGCGGCTGTGGGTTTCACAAGGATCTGCTGCTGCCTTCTGAACGCATGTCCATGAGGCCTTGGCGAAGGCTGGTGCTCCAGGCCTTCCTCCAGATCAAGCTGTGAGGCCAGGGAAGGGGTCACATAACATGCCATCCAACACCTTATTTATTTCTGATCACCATCCTATTTATTATTCCAGGATCATATTGGTCATTGAACTTAAGCAAACACTGAGTCCAGATTTCAGTCCATCAACCAAAGAGAGTCTAATAGCCACTCCCCGTGGCTCAGGAAAATCCTTGGCCCTAACATTTCTGGTGATTACGTCCCTGTGACTGCATTCAAGATGATCCAGCAATATGTCCTGACTTCTTTGGTTTAGAAGACTCAAACAAATTCTCTTATATATTCTTAAGGCTTCTATTAACAAAATACAGTAAAATATTTACCTTTTATTTTGGTGTGACCCTTATACTATCTGGACTATATTTTATACTCTTACCTGAGGCGTTATAAATTCAGACCCCAATTAAGAGTCTGGTGACAATGTGGGATGATGGATGAGCATCTTAAAGACAATTGGGCTGGGGATGTGGCTCAAGCAGTAGTGCGCTTGTCTGGCACGCGTACGGCACAGGTTAGATCCTCAGCACCACATACCAACAAAGATGTTGTGTCCGCCGAGAACTAGAAAATGAATATTAAAAATTCTCTCTCTCTCTCTCTCTCTCTCTCTCTCTCTCTCTCTCTCTCTCTCTCTCCCCTCTCCTCTCCTCTCCTCTCCTCTCCTCTCTCACTCTCTTAAAAAAAAAGACAACTGCCCAGGTAGAGTCATCATAGGGTCTTCAATTTAGGGAAAGCTATTATTTTTGGGGGAGGTGGGGCTGCTTCTGACAGAAAAGAGGGTTAATGAAGATTTCAGGTTTCAAGGTTCTGAGATTTGTCTAATTCTACTGGTATTGTGCCATTCTAATTAACAGGGTCTAAATCATTCTTCCATTAATGTCCTTATTGACATAAGAAAGACCTGATGAAATTGTGGATTTATAATTTTCTTTATACTTCTGCAATTTGGAGAATTGGATGTTTTATTCTGACATTAACCTTTATCAGTTTCCAGAGAGAAAATATTTCTGATTATGTGAACCTGACTTGAACGATGAATATAATGCTTGAACCTATCATTTTCATTGTGTAAGTCTTCCACTCCAGTCAGTAACAGCAGTCTGTTGTAATGTTCATTCCCACCCTGAAGGTCGATGGTGTTATTCCAAAGCTCAGTTTTCCATAGACATTTGATTTCAGGCCACGATAACATAAAGTCTCTGTTGGGTCATTGCACACCAGAAATTATCAGGTCTTCTTTCCCATGGGCTATGACATCATCAACATATTCAATTCCCTCAGGTCAGACATCCAACCTACCTCCTCAGATCTGTCATCTAGAACCATCTCTGATGTAAACCACTATTGTGGTCAGTGCCACCGTGGTCAGGTAGAGATGAAGAACGACTCTTGATGTCTTAGGGTAGAGAAAGTTGACACAGAAAAAAGTTATAAAATGGTTGGGAGATCTGGAAAAAAAAAGGAAAATAGGGCAGGTGACACCACCCTATATATGGAAACACTAACTTCCCTGGAAAGAGACGCTCATTCCACGCTTTTGTGATACACATTCAGGAACAGCTGTCTAGGAGCCTGCACACAAAGCTCCTGGCACCAAGGAGATTAGTTCCTGCCTCTACAGGGCTGGTTTGCTGCTACTGCTATGGGATCCAAAAGAACCCTCTTTTTTCCTTCGTTTTCTTCCTCTCTGCCTAGTGTTTGGGTGATCTTGAAAGAACCTCCTAAAATGAAGGCCTGCAGGCAGGGGAGTGTGGGAAAGGAGGTTCTCATACTTTCTGTCTCTCTGGTGTGGGGAGAACACAGAAGGACAGAGATGGTGCTGAACACCCACACAAGGTGTCCGACACACTTGAACCTGAAAGTGAGAAAAGGGTGTTTGTGAAAAGAGAGAAGAGAAAGGAGTCTCAGAGAGTTTAAAACGGTAGTTGGAGTTGAAGCTTCAGATACAGACTCTCTAACCAGGTGCCTACAAGTCCCTGGGAGGCATCTTTTTTCAGATGACTGTATACTCCAGTTTGAAGATTGGTCTAGACTTTGATCATGCAAAGGGATGTATACCCTCCAGCCAGCTTCCTCAGGGCACGCTGGACCTCGTTGCTCCTCAGGCTGTGAATGACGGGGCTCAACAAGGGGCTCACCACACAGAAGAGCACAGAGACCAGGGTGTCCATGTCCAGCCTTCTCTTGGCCTGTCATAGTGGAAGTTGGGTGTTCCATAGAAGAACACCACGACAGTGAGGGGGGACGCACAAGTGGAGAAGGCCTTCTTCTTGCACTGGGCAGAGGGAATCCCCAGCATTGTCGCCATGATGAGTGTGTAGGAGCCTGCAGTGAAGAGGCAAGGGCTCAGGCCCATGGTGGCACTGACCACGTGGAGCGCAGACTCGTTGACAGAGGTGTCTGAGCAGGAAAGCTTCAGGAGTAAGGGGGTGTCACAGAGAAAGTGGCTGAACTCTTGGGGCTCACACAGAGTGAGTGTGATGGCCAGCACCGTTTGTATGACCAAATTCACCAGCCCACACATCCAGGAACCAGTCACCAGGCCAACACAGACCTTCACACTCATGATGACTGGGTACTGAGGAGGAGAGCAGGTGGCCAAACAACATTCAATCTGGCCACAGAGTCAGTAAGAAGCCTTATGTGCTAGCACTTGTCACCAAGAAGAAGATCTGGGAAAGGCAGCCCTCATAAGAAATGGTGTTCTTCTCCCAGAAGAAGTTCACCAGCAGTACTGGGAGGGTGGTGGATGTGTAGCAGACGTCCAAGAAGCTCAAATTGCTGAGGAAAAAGTACATTGGAGTGTGGAGAGCAGGACTGACCCTGGTGGCTACTATTATGAGCATGTTCCCCCGGAGAGTGGTCAGGTAAATGACCAGAAAGAGCAGAAAGAACCAGCCCTGTAGGTTGGAGTGGTTGGAAAATCACAAGAAGATGAATTCAGTGACAAATGATTGATTGCTCATTTCCAATGGTATCATAGCTACAAAATAGAGAAAAAGAGACCATGACGAGAATGGACTGAGAGCATCCCAAACAGGCTTGTTAATCTGCAGCAACATGGCAAATAATATTGTATACAGAGATGCCTGGACTCTGGAAAGAGACGTATGGGAGTAACGTTAGAGAAAGCATAACTGCTCACAGACTTTTGCTTGGGTGCTCTTTTGTAAAAATAAATGGAGACTTGGTCAAAATGCACAACCAGCTATCAACACCTGTGTCTCATTGAATCTGCAGTATCTCCCTCCTAACACTGTGCTTCACTGTGATGAATTCTTTTTTGTATGTCTGTTATTTCAAGTAATAAGTTTTCATTGTGAAAAAATTAGGAAAATGCAGAAAGTTATTCAGAAGAATAGAACAGGTCACAAAATCAAAGCTCTCTTTGCATTCATTTCATTCTACCTCTATCTATTTATAAGATACAAGAAATTTTGACAAATGATATATACTTAGGTATTTTTCTTCTTTTGTATTATAATATTTACCTCACCAAACTTTACATTTCCTGAAAAAAAATGATTGATAAAATTACTGATTTTCTATCATGTTACCCATGGTAATCTGTGAACCATTGTTTGAACTAAAATTTCTTTTACTTCTTCAATCTTAAATGAAAAATATTATAATAAAACAGTAGGCTCTTGTTCCAGGTAGATGTGGATTGAAATCCACCTGTTGTTTACTAGATGTTGTTTGTAAAAAAGTCAGCTCATCTCTATTCCTCAGTTTGTTCCTTGCTTAGGATATTTATGATGTCTATTTCACAACTGCTGAAAAAAGTTTTGAGATAATATAAGCTATGTGTTTGGCACATTACATTTGCTCAATGCCTTGTATCAAGTTAGAAAATGTCTATCCATTTTTTACTAGTTTTTTTTTTTTTTTTTTGGTGTATGTGTGCTGGGTTTTAAATTCAGAGCCTTATGCATACTAAGCATGCACTCTACCACTGGACTTTGCCCCTAGTTTCATTTAGTTATACTTTTTATCATAAATAGATATTGAATTTTTTTATTTTTTCTGCATCTATTGAAATGATATATATTTTTTTCTTATTTAGTCTCTTACTATGGAAATTCGGTTGATTGAATTTTTGAATATTGCACCAGCCTTGCATTCAGAAATTGATCTCAATTGACTGTAATGTTATCCTTATTCTATATGGCTGAGTTCAGTTTGTTAATATTGTTCCCTGCTTGCTTTTTTGTATTCTATTTTCGCTGTTCTCCAGAGATAATCTATTTCTTGAGGAATTCTCAGCTGTATTCTACTGTTATTTTCAGTCAATGCATGTTAGTGGACTAGTGGGAAACAGAGAAGGGATTTCTGATATTTCCAGGAAGCCCTGCCTTAGGTACTGTAAACTCAGTCACAGAAATATGGCCTTCACAGTGACCCACTTTCTAGCAATATGGCTGAGCCTAGTTCTTATTCCTCCTGATGTTAGACATTTCGGCCTCTTCCTTTCCATAGCTACAAAGGTTTTCTGTTGAGTGTCCTAATGTAACAGTTTCTGTTACTCTTGCCCCTGAAGATTACACCTTTTGTTCTATGCAAAAAATCAGGAAATGGGTCTGAGAGGAGTTTTGGCTGCTGTTGCTATTCTTTGTCCCTCCACCTATCCAAGAAATGATACCGTTAAAGACACTTTCTCTGAACACTTCCCTGTCTTCCTGGGAGCATTTGGTGGAATCCATGGAGAAAAAGAAAAAATACAAACATCTTATGTCTATAGCCCTCTGGGTCTTTATGCTCTTAAACCAGTGTATACTTAGTCTTTAGCAATCCATTAATGACTTTTTATTTGAGTTTTTTTTATAAATAAACTCCTATTTATCTAGTGGGTTTTCCCATAGTTAAAAAAAAATGCCTGGATTATTTTGGTTGCTTATCTCTCTCCAGGCTTCGGTTAGTTGTTTGCCTTATAATCTTCATTCCTAATAAAGTCAAGGAAAGTCATTAATTTTCATTTTCTTCCGCTCTTTTTGGTTATTATAATGATGAAAACAACATGCTTTCTAGCTATTTCGATAGATACTCAAGGTGAAATTTGAAGTCTATACACTTACTTTTCAAAAATATTTAGTAATTTGTAATTTAGTTAAATATGTAGTTATTCTATTCAAAACAATCCCATTCCTAGCATATTTCCAAGGAAATTAATGCACAGTTCACAAAAATTCTTCTGTAAAAATTCATAATAACTCAAACAAATATTATGCCTTCAGCAGAAGGACAGAAGACAAATCACGGTTTATCATGCAGTGGAATAATTCAGTTACTTTAGAAACACAAATACTGGAACATTAATAACATTGAAAAACCTAAAAAAAATTTGTGGGTGAAAGAAGCCAGATACAAAATATATACTGTATGTTTCCTTTAAATAAACTTCAAAAATTAGCAAAACAGCTATAATGGTCAAGTAATAATTGTGGTCTTTTTTTTTTTTTGAGCTCAGGGGTGATATCAGTTGAAGCATGAAGGAATTTTCTAAAGTGATGGAAATGTTTTGTATCCTGATTTTTGGTAGTTCATATATATGTAAAATATTATAAACCTGTACACTTTAGATCTGAGCATTCTTGGAGTACAAATTATAGTTCAATTTTTAAAAATAGCCTTATTTTAAAAATAAGTAATTAATGGGGAAGAGTGGTACCTGCCTGTAATCTTAGGTACTTGGGAGACTAAGGCAGGAGGATCATAAATTTGAAAATCTGCAAGCCCCCCCCCAAATAATTGAAAGGGCTGGAGATATAGCTTCATGGTAGAGTGCCACTGGGTTCAATTCCCAGTACTGCAGTAAGTAAGTAAGTAAGTAAGTAAGTGAGTAAATTTATAAATAGAAGTGAAAGCATTTTTTCAAGATGATTTTTAACTCAGGATTGGTTTGTACCACATCTAAATATTTTTTTAGGTCTCTAAGAGGTTAAGTATTTTCTCCCATTTTTTTTGCATTTCTCTACTTCTTTTTTTTTTACCACAGTGATAGTCCAGAACATATCACATTTTACAAGTGACATCAGTTGTTTCCTGATCACGATCTGTTTGAAGCAGTGAATGTGATTGGTGGGTGCATTCGGTCTGTATCACAGATACAAAGCCTTGCTCACCATGATGGATGGGCGTGTGCATGTGTGTGTGTGTGTGTGTGTGTGTGTGTGTGTGTGCGCGTGTGTGTGTGTGTTATTGGTTGTGGGATTGGTCTTGACTGAGAACACTGTCTTATAGTTAGTAGGATGGCAAGTTGGCATCTCAGGCAACATTGATGGCAGAAATCTCAAAGAATATAGCAGGAATCTGCCATCTAAGGCTCAGCAGGCTCAGAACACTTTGTTATCTTAATTGCTATAAATGGAAAGACCCTCACTATTGAGCTTCTCTGAGAGCTGCATCACACTGGGGCGGGAGGAGGGAGCCCATTTCCATAGAGAAGTACCCTGTTTCTATGGAGACTCCAGCTAGGCTTCAAGGGGCTGGTGGGATAGTACCAGTGGATGCTGCCAAGCCCTGGGTCATTCTGAGGAGCCTGCTACTTCAGGGAAGTTGGCAGGGTATCAGCCAATGGGACCGGGACTAGGCTCTGTGAAGCTGTGTCAGGCCTGATTTCTAAGCAAGGTACTTGGCAATAGAAACCTCGGAAAACGTCCCACCACCCACCATGCCATGGGCCACCAGAGAGCCCAGGTGTGTCTCTGGAAGCCAGGCTTGGGTATGAGCATGGACATTAATGATTGCAGAGTATCAACAATAGGGGACCATAAATCTCTTTCAGCTGAGTGCAGACTGAAAACAGGGACATCTGGAGGGAGATAGACTGGGTTTTAGAAAATCATCAGATCTCTAGTTCTAGAAAATGCAGATAGACCCATTCATGGAATTGTGCGTGTGAGTCCAAGGAGCAGGGGTCGATAACTGTGAAACCTGGTTTCCCAGGTTTTAGACACACCTGTTTAGTTCAAAAGAGTGATATGAGTGCTAAAACAAGATCAAAATAAAGTGGTCTGTATCTGAAGACTTGCTGTCTTGAAGGTGGGAGAAAATCTCTGAAGCCCTCATGGAGAAGGATATGGAGAATTTTAAGGTCCTAGTTGAAGAGGACACGGTAAAGACAACAAATCAGTTTGGGCAGGCTGGCTAGCTGTTGGGATCACTCAGGAAAACAGGAATATTTGAGGAATAGCAGATGTAGAGGAGGCTTTGTTGGATTTGATTTGAGTAATGTTGAATGTGAGTTATCTGTGGGATAATCACGTTGGAAATGCCCTTCTCAGAAAGCCTAGAACTGCAGGTGTGGATTTGGGAGTCATTGTTTTGAAGGCAACTGTTACAGCAAAGGGTGAATATGAAATCCCCCAGGAGAATGGAGAAAGTAGAGAAGAAAGTAGAGAAAGTAGGGATTCTTGTGATACTTGGTGTTCACGAAAATTGTAGTAAAAGTTTATCCAGAAATTACTAAAAACACCACACTATCTAGTTCCGGTGTAGGTATTGCTTTCTCTAAATAATTTTCCTTAACAAGAGGTTACTTTATTAGCATTGATGTACAATAAATCAACTTTGAAATGGAGCTGGAAGCAACATGTACTTGACATTTCTTACGTTCTCTGTTTTCTCTATCAACTACCTGGATAAACTTCAATTCATTTTGAAATCAGTGACATGTACTTTCTTATAAATCCCCGTATCAAAAAGATCAATATGACAATCTCTTTTATAGGTAGATATCTAGATGTTGTCAGAAAAAGAAATAAAATTCCACATAGAAGGCAGTTCCAGCAGATTTTACTATGAGAAAATGGCACATGGACTGTGGATGTTTAAAAGGGAAAACTAAACGTAAATGTTCAGGGATTTAAAAATACAATTTCTGAAGTTGTGCATACTGCTATTGTAAAGGTCTTAAATATAAAGGTCAGTTCAGGAGGGACAATTTCATGGGGCATTAAAAACATCTCCCAATATATGTTTATATAAAAGTTTTTCCTTGGTTTTACTGGCTAATTTCTTGTAGGTCATGGGTGTGGGGTAGGGTGAAGGATGATACCTAAACAATTTTCCTTATCCGCTATGCTCTTTATTAATGTAGGGCATTAGATTGAATCATCATCATGGTCACCATTAGAATCCATTATTAACAATCATAACTCATGAATGACACGTTGTGACACAATATGTACTTTCTTTTTAGAATTTATATAATGCAGCATAGGAATTAGATCAACTTAATAGTAAACCCTCTGCTCTGCAATAATAATAACCATAATCATCATAATCATCTAGGGCATATTTCATAGAAAAATAATTTGAGTGTGAGTCTACTTAGATTGCTTCAATACACATAAATGCCTGACTTTAAAAACCTTGTTTAATGTACTTTAAAAGTGGCATGTTTTCTGTAAAAATTAGATTGAATTTCGGATAATCCATTCTATAAAAACAGTGAATTTCTTTGAAAAGATAAATTTTTACATACCCGAATCCAATCAGGATTTTTCAAATTGAGTAATGAATAGAGACATATATTAGATAAAAATACCTAACACTTATTAAATGCCTATAAGACTTTTACATGCATTAACTTATTTGGTTTACACAACAACCTATAAGATAACCTATTATCCCCATTTTACAGAAAAAAGAATTGAAATTAATGCACAATATATTAATGCAAGTAGGGAAACATCAATGAATCCTTTTAATTTGCATAATGTACATTAATTTGTACATTTAATATGTATTAACAATTATGATTTAAGAAACAAAAAAGAAATTGACTCAAAAAATTTATCATGTAATAGCTATTATTTGTAGTGAAACTTTGTTACCTGATGATAATACCATATATTAGTAAACTGTCTTATTATCTTCAATGCCCTGACATTCTTGTCTTTGGTTCTAATAATTCATTGCACATGATTAATAGGCCAACACAGCTTTCATTAAAATTCCAAATCTCAGGGCCTTAAGAAACTTAAAGTATTTAAATTTCAATAGAATGTCGGTGCTTCAGTTAAGCACAACTAATTTTAAAATCTAAATATAAACAAAATAAAATAAATAAGTCTAGAGTCTTAAAAGATGAACTTTTTTTTTCTTTGCTTTGGCAATAAATGAAATGTTTTGCTGACTAACCTTAGGGATTTATTTCCTCAAACAAAAAAAAAGAAAAATGGGCATGACCAAAACGAGGAAGAATGGTGTGATCATGAAAACCCTTATGCACATCAGGGAAACAATGATTTCTATTTGATCTCAATAGCACAAGCAATGATTAAAATTTTTATATCTAATTTTCATGTTGCCCAGTAAATTGCTTAAAACACACACACACACACACACACACACACACACACACACACAAACACACACAAACACACACACAGTACAAGGTCAATATATTCAGAAAAATATCTGAATGATTTCAGGTGCTTGTGGCAATGTGAATTTATTACTGTGAAATCTATGAGGTATCTGGCCTGGCCCAGAGTTGTCCTCATATCCTTCAATGTGGTGTGGGTGCTTGGAGCCAAGGGAAAGATCAGAGGTCATTGTGCAGAACAGTTGGCCTCAGTCAGTGAGTTCCAAGTGTTCCCATTGATGCTGGTCCAAGGACACACTTTGGCGGAGGCTGGGCTCTTTCACCTAACATGCAGGGATGCCATTAACCCTAACTGGTAGGTTTAAAATCTTAAAATATTCACCAGGAAAAAGCCTCCCTCCTGTCTTGGAGATTCAGCACTCAATTCAGCATTTAACATCTCTTTCAGTTTTGTTTTTTGGGGGCCGGGGTGTAGGGGGGCAGTTACCGGAGATTGAACTCAGGGGCTTGACCACTGAGCCACATCCCCAGCCCTATTTTATATTTTATTTAGAGACAGGGTCTCACTGAGTTTCTTGGTGCCTTGTTTTTGCTGAGGCTGTCTTTGAACTCCTTATCCTCCTGCCTCAGCCTCCTGAGCTGCTGGGTTACAGGCGTGCACCACTGTGCCAGCTCTTTCAGTTCTTTTTATTTCACCTGTGCTTCTTCTAGCATAAAGGGGAAAGGGAAGACAAATTATTACCTCTTACGATATGTCAGAGCCTTCTAGTTATAAAATTCTTCAAAATAAAAAATTCTCTTTTCCATTTAGGATTTTAAAATTTCTTTTCTTGGTAGTGTTTAGTTTCAATTCAAACAAATTTTGTTCCTATACAGGGTCTAATTTAGTCCTAAGTCAGATCTACTAAGAAACCCAAAGAGGATAAGATCTGATCCCTGTCCTGCTGCGCCCCTTCCCTGACTCAGGCAATGGCAAGGCCCTACTGAGGTGGATGGCACAAGGTGTCCATTCTCTGGAGGAGCACAGTATGTTTCTGGAAATGGGCTGATTTGTTTTTGTATTTCTTTAATAAGTATAGTTTTGATTTTTCATATGACCATTAAGTATAAAGGAAAAATCATGACTTTCCCAATTAATGCAACTACTTCTAAAGCATAGATCTGCTTGCTCTAAATGCAATGATTCAGCTGTGGAGTGTAAATTGTTAATGTCTAAAGAAAAACTCCCTGTATTCCTGTCAAGGAAGTTTTTGAGAAATTAAATTAAAATCTACAGAAGGAAAATTAATTTTAAGAAGATAGATTAGTGCTTAGTACTAGGCAACTTGTTCTTGTTCCTGTGCACAATGGTTTGTGCTCTTACTTTTGTTTGATTTAAAGTAATAACAAATCAACTACTTGCCGTAACCATGGCACTGGTTCCAGTCAGTAAGTCAAGAAAGAATAGTCAAGGTATAGGCCAATAGTTTGGGACATTTGTAACTATTATTCAAAGTTAACTAAGCAGAAACAGCTCAAAGCACAACTCGAACTGAAAGTACAAATTCTTGCTAATGCATAAGCCAAGATACATTCTTTATTCTAATTGTAGCTAAGTAATATTTTTTTTTGAATAATGATTCCTGTTTTGTATCCAAAAATTACTGTAAGCCTGCCAAAATGAAAAGTATATCTGATCAACTTCACAAGTAAAGATTGGGATCAACACCTTCACTTTGGTGTCTGTGTTGTTTCCCCACCCCCTCTTTCGCCGACTCCTCACCATCCATTCGTCTCCTGAGACCCCCTGTTGGAGCTGGTCTCCGACACTGTCCTTCAACCAACTTACAATCTAATGGGAAGATGAACTCAATATGTGCAGGAAACTTGGTAACAATTCTATGTAATCTACAAATTATCATTATTTTCCCTTAGTGTTTGCTTGGACAGCTCTGTGAATGGATCACTTAATACTTGTCAAAGCCCCTCATTCCATCTTGAATATGCGCTCCTCCAGGTCCTAGTTGGGCATCTCAATTGTGTTCTAAAAACTAGGGAAACAACTTGTGTAAATGTGCACTCAGTAAAGGTTTGAAGAATGGAGAAGGTCTGTCAAGTACATCCATGGAGCAGAGTTTTTAAAAGATTCTTTAAAGACGGTACTGTGTGGGACCTAAAGGATCTAACAGAGACTTGACAGAGGCGAGAGGACATTTCTGTTCAGTGGTTCTGGTGCAGATATCTTGCTGAGAAAAATAAAGCCTCTGTGGGCATAAGTGAGGCAGCATAGCCCAGCGGCTTCTGAGGAACTCAGTGTCTCCTGTCTCCTAAACATATCCCTTATGCAGACAATCGGCTCAGTTCCCACAGAACAAGCAGCTCTGCATCTTTCTTTCCCAATCAGTCATCTCAAAGTCAGGTGACCGAGAATGAAGTCACTTATGAGTGACCCCAAAATATAATATTTCTAAAGGAGGGGGGTTGTGTATGAAGTAGATTACTCACAAGCTTAAGGGATTTATTAGTTAATAAATTGCTTGCAACTCCCCTCCCCAAGCATCCATGTGTTGTAAGATAAAGAAGAAAACCAATAGTTAGTGAATGAATACGTTTCTAAACATAACTTCTTCTACAATAATGATTTTTTTTAAACAGATATTTTGGTAGGTCTTTTGTTATGCTATATTGTATCATAATGGGAATGTGTCCCTATACATTCTCCATAAAAATTATTCCTTTCTGTCCTGCTCATCAAAAGCAAAGAATTAACACTAAGCATTATCTATTGTTTACCATAAGTAATTTTCCACACTCATCATCTCACTTAAGGAATTTAGGTATCCCAGGGTTTCTGGTTATGTTTTGGGTTTTCTTCCAGTACTGGAGGCATCATGCTAAATCCCTCAGGTTTTGTGATAACCTCTGAAGTTATTTATACTCTGGCAATACAAGTAGTATTGTGGAAACTTAGACACATATAGAAAAGGTTCTACGATAGGTCATTACATGAATGCCATCAAAATGGTAATGAAAATATGTAAAATATTCTGTAATATGTTTTTAAGGTGTAGGTATATTCTGATTCTGGGATAGTGTTTTTGAAAATTGTGATGGTAAATAAACTACTTATCAGCAACTCTCACAGAGAGGTGTAGATTTCTGGTTTTTGTGTGGCCCTTGCTGTTCTCCATACTAGCACCTGGGCTGAAAAAAAAGCTCTTGCTAAAACTGGCTGTTGGTCTCCATTCACCACAAAACGGACCTGATATTCTGAGAGTTGCCTGTCGCATATCTGTGGCCTCATGAAAGAGTAAAAATCTTCTGATCTCTCACAATTCATTTTCCTGTGATGGACATTTATAGAGGTCTGGGGGGGCCGACCTGTTGGGAATATGCTTCGTGCCTTTCCTCTACAGCTGCTCTGAGACTCCTCAGTGTGCAAACACAACTCAAGGGCAATGGCTTGAGTTCAACTGCAACAATGGAGAGCAGTTAATTTGCTGTTGGATTCATTAATGTCTAGGTAATCACTTGTTCCCAGCATGCAGCGAGAAGATCAGCGTCCTCTCTCTTCTGGGATGTGGGTGAGCGAAGTTCAGAGTAAGATTTCTGCAAAGAAGTTGTGGGTGGCTGAAACCTCAAGACTGCCTTCCCTTCCCACTAAAGAGAGAACGGGTCAGGGTGGGTGTACACTTATTGGGATAAATTTCACACGGTATATGAAGTTTTTCCTTCATGTTACATACTTTGCCAGATGGACAGATATCAGAAGCCACAATAATAAAAGCATCCCCACTATCTTCAGCTCATCCACTCCTGCTAAAGGCTGATCCCTTACCAAACCCTGTATGACTTCGTGCCCCTTTATTTTATGATCCTGATGATGCTCATTACCTGGTGAAAAAATTGTTTGCTATGGAGTTTAAAAGTAGGGGAAAGAAAAGAGTCATCAAACAGCTCTTTCAGGCACAGATGGAGAAAAGACAACAAGCTTGAAAGTCTTATAGTATTTTACTGCACAAAAATAAAAATAAAAGTATTAGATAAAGAGGTAAGTCTCTAAAACTTAAAATTTCCCATAATACAATGGGGTTTTCCTCATGCTTAGGAGAGACACATTAACAGTACTCCTAAAAGATCTTAGAATGATTAGCCATCAGGGAAAGGCAAAGCTGAAGCACTTTTGATGAAACACTTCACACATTCCAGGGACGTCACAATAAAAGGAATAAAAAGGATGTGTTGTTAAGGGAGTGAGGAAATCAGAAGCTTTATTCACCACTCCTAATAATAAGGTAAGCTGGTTCCACTGGTCTGAAAATAATCTGGAACTTCTTCAGAAAGTTAAATATGGAGTTAACAATCCACCTCTTCCACTTCTACTTAAAAACTAAAGATAAATAAAAAAGTTGTCCACCAATGATGTGTACATGAATGTTCATATAATGTTCATATTATATATAATGTACATATTATATATACAAATCTTATTCATATTAGTCAAAAAGTGAAAATGACCAGGCAGGTCTGTAATCTAGATACTCAAGAAGCTGAGGCAGGAGGATCACAAATTCAGGGATAACCTGGGCAGATTTGCAAGACCCTGTCTCAAAACAAAATTTTTAAAAGGGTTGGGCTTTGGCTTAGTGGTAGAACATTGTTTAGTGTGCAGGATGCTCCAGGTTCAATCTGCAGTACGACACTCACACAGACACAAAGTAAAAATTACTATGCAGTGGGAAATGAACAAAAAAATGTGGCATTTTCATAAGATGAAAATCAGTCACAATAAGGAGGAATAAACTAAAATACTTATACAAGCTACAATATAACTGAAAATTGCAAACATCCTAAGTGAAAGGAGTCAGATCCAAAAGGCGTATATGGTATTACTTCATTAAAAATATCCACATTAACTCGAGTGTATACATGGTTCTTTCCACATGTGAAGGAGAAAGACAGAAATGGTGTTTATTTAAAACTTAGAATCAAGATCTTTTAGGAAAATGCAAGTCAAAGTCACATTGCACATAGCACTTCAAATTCATAAGTGTTGGCTAGAGCTGCAATATTGGGGGAAAGGTGATTGACTGCTTTGGGTATAGGCTTTTTTTGGAGAGAAAAGTAATAAAAATATTCTGAAATACCTGTAGATTAGAGAACCCAGGTGAGGTCACAATGTGTCACATACTTAGCACAGTGTGCTTCCTCTGGTTAGAGGGTCACCAAGGTGGTCATGAGACACTGTGTATGGAGAGAGCGCTCTTTTAATTGCTGCTGAAGAGTTCACATATTTCTACAACTAAGACATTTTCTAGAATGAAACCATCATCTAGTTCTAATCTCAGTATACAGTCTGTCTCCCAGCAAGCTTCCTCAGGGCACTCTGAACCTCATTGCTTCTCAGGCTGTGAATGATGAGCTTCAACATGGGGGTCACCACACAGAAGAGCACAGAGACCAGGGTGTCCGTGTCCAGCCTTCTCTGGGCCTGTCATAGTGGAAGTTGGCTGTTCCATAGAAGACCACCAGGATAGTGAGGGGGGACGCACAGGTGGAGAAGGCCTTCCTTCTGTCCTGGGGAGAAAAAATCCCCAGGATGGCCAACATGATGAGTGCGTAGGAGCCTGCAGTAAAGAGGCAGGGGCTCAGGACCATGGTGGCACTGACCACGTGGAGCACAGACTCGTTGACAGAGGTGTCTGAGCAGGAGAGCTTCAGGAGAAATGAGGTGTCACAGAGAAAGTGGCTGAACTGGTGGGGCTCACAAAGAGTGAGTGTGATGGCCAGCACTGTGTGTGTGACCAAATTCACCAGCCCACACAGCCAGGACCCAGTCACAAGGCCAACACAGACCTTAAAACTCATGACGACTGGGTACTGAGGAGGACGGCAGGTGGCCACACAGCACTCATACTGGCCACACAGCCAGTAGTAAGCCTTCTTTGCCAGCACTTGTCACCAAGAAGAAGATCTGGGAAAGGCAGCCCTCATAAGAAATGGCCTTCTTATCCCAGAAGAAGTTCACCAGCAGTACTGGGAGGGTGGTGGATGTGTAGCAGACGTCCAAGAAGCTCAAATTGCAAAGAAAAAAGTACATTGGAGTGTGGAGAGCAGGACTGACCCTGGTGGCCACTATTATGAGCATGTTCCCCAGGAGAGTGCTCAGGTAAATGACCAGAAAAAGCAGGAAGAACCAGCCCTGTAGGTTGGAGTGGTTGGAAAATCCCAAAAAGATGAATTCAGTAACAAATGATTGATTGCTCATTTCCAATGGTGTCATAGCTACAAAACAGAGAAAAAGAGACCGTGATGAAAATGGACTGAGAGCACCCCAAACAGACTTGTTAATCTGCAGCAACATGGCAAATAATATCAAATGAAAAGCAGCCTGGAGACTGATAACCTGGAGGACTGGTCTCAGGGAATCAGAGCCATGGAGCCGCACACATTTGCAGGGGTGATGGTGGGTGGGAGTAACCAGAGAATTGCCAGAAACCAACAGAAAGCCATTCGACCTCATCATGGTGTGAAGTCATTTCTCACTGTCTCAGTAATCTCTGTCTCCTGTTGTCCTTTTATGTAAACATAGGTTTTTTGGAGAAGTTCATTTTTATTGTAAATGTTAAGAAAAAAATTTACAAAGCAGAGTCATCATCTGCAGAAGCAGTCAGTGTTGCCTTCAGTGTTTTCCAATGTAGAGTTTTTCTCATTTTACATCAATGTTGATCCCTGTGTTCGAAAAGGCAGAAGTTAACTATTCCTGTACAGTGCTGAAATTATCGGGGCCAGAGCAAAATAGAGGAAAGAAGTTGATGAAGTGGGGTTGGACTGGCTATCTTAAGTATACAGGGAATATCAGTGGAGTAGAAGAAGAATGAGAGGGCGGAGAGGTTTGGGAAAAGAGGAAAACTGAAAAGTCTTTATGCAGATCACGTTATGTGCACACGGAAGTCTAAAACAGGGGACTGCACCTGTATGTATATGTAGAAAGCACCAGTCAGAAATTAACAGATAAATGACCCAAAGAAAGATCAGTAGAGAAAGGAGAATGAGAGCGGGAAGGGGAGGGAGATGGGGGGTGGGGACTGAATGGAGTAAATCAGATTTCATGCACGTAGGATCTTTTCCAAATCAACCCAACTTCTATGTATAACTATTATGCTCTAATAAAAAATTTAAGAAGATGACATGATCCCATCAGCAAAGAGTGAGATTTGAATTCTTCTTAACCTATTTGTATACCTTTAATTTCTTTCTTTTGTCCAATGGCTCTGGCAATTTCAAGGATGAAGTTGAATAGTAGTGGAGAAAGAGGGGTCACCCTGTCTGCTTCCAGTTTTTAGAGTGAATGCTTTCAACCTTTCTCCACGTAGAATGATGCTGCCTTGGGTTTAGCATATATAGCTTTTACAATGCTTTTACAAAGTTCCTACTGTCTCTAGTGTTTCTACTGTTTTGACAGGTAGGGGTGCTATATTTTGTTAAATGCTTTTTCTGAATCTATTGAGATGATCAATAAACTTACATCTCTCTAACATAAACTTAATCTCTCCCCTATGGCTAAACATTCAGATCATCTCCAGTCCTATAAATATTTTAATGAACATTTTCCTACATAAACATATGTGACATTTCAAATTATCTCTTCAGAATAAATTTTAAATCTGACATAAAAGAATTTGTTGTGCAGTTTCTATTTAAATCTAGCTCATGGGAAAATTTATATTAAGTGAAATAAGCCAGACACATAAAGAGAAATAGCAGTTTTTCACTTCTTTGTGGAAGCTAAAAAGTTGATCTCAGAGAAGTAGGGAGTAGAGCGCTGGTTATTGGATCCTGGGAGAGAATCACAAAAATCATTGTGAGTCTGATTTCTCAAAGACGCTTGTGAAAGACTGCCTGAAACATGCCCTCTGAGTGTGGTCTTTAAAAAAAAAATAAGTGTGGACTTCTAACAGGGTCCTCAGAAAATCTCTCTTCTCTCCTCAGTGGGCAGCAGGAGGTCCATGGGTCTGGCTACCTAGGAGCTAGCTGTGGTGTGCAAATGGGCAGGACCAGGACGGTTGGAGAATCTCAATAATCACTAGTAGACCACATTCTAGGTGAGGGCAGGCTGGAAACAGGCCATCAAGAAGGAAATGGCTTGAGCTCTGAAAATGACAGAATCTGTGGATTTAGGAAACAGTTGTGGGTCCAATCCACTCATAACACCTACTCCCTGGGTCTGTCCACGGTTGCCACAGTTACCACAGGCCTGAACAGAACAACCCGAAGGGGAAGATACACTCTGGCCTCCTGGCTTGGAGGTTTGGTCTGGGGCCAGCTGACCCATTGCTGCCAGCCTGAGATGAGGTTGGACGCCGATGTAAAAGGGAACGAGGTGGGAAGCTTGCCTAGCTCATGGCAGCTAGAAGGTTGGGGTGGGGGAGGGGACAGGAGAAGACAGTTCGCAGGGGACAAGATGTAATTCTCCAGGGCATGTCCCTAGCCACACTTCACCTGCCCACACTCTTCTCAGTACAGTGGGCCTTTCAGATAATTAACCCACAAAATGGATGGATCCACAGATTAGGTCACAAGTCCGACAGTCTAATCATTTCACCTCTGAACACTGCTTCTGTGGCTGAACCTGAGCTTTTGGTGGGGGGGATACCTTATTTCTATGCCATAATAGTCTCTACAGTCCATGTGCTTTGGTTAGAATTCCTTCATGTAGTCTGGGAGAGTAATCGGGTTCCAAAACAAGATTAAAAGGAAATATCTGGTAACTGAAGATGTGACATTTGGAGCTTGGGGAAAACCTCTGAAGAGGAGCCTTGTGTGGAGCACTTTAAAGTCCTGGTGACGAGGACACAAGAGGGCACCTGGTCTGTGGGGTAGCTGAGTGGGAGTGGGCTCACTAATTAAAACATAAAAAAATGAGAAGGAGTGTGTCTGGGGAGAGGAAAGGAGGAAAGGAGGTTGGGCCTGGAGTCTGGGTACCTGCGGGGTCTCCCCAAAAAGATTCCAGGAGGCAGCGGGACAGGTTCCCAGGAGATAGGCCTTGGAGTAATGGCTTAGAGTGACTGTGGAAGTCACAGGTGCTCATAAAGCCAAAAGTGAGCAGGGTGAGGAGAGAGGGCATAATGGACTGTGCGGAAAAGAAGGTGTACAGAAGGAGGCTCACCAGCTATCAGCAATCATTCTGCACCACAGTGTCAAAGCTCTTCTCTCTGTACCAGGCCTTCTGCACCCCAGTCTAAAACCTCTGCTCCCTATAACAGTCCTTCTGCACCCCAGTCTCCAACCTCTGCTCTCTGTAACAGTCCTTCTGCACCGTATTCTGAAACCTCTGCTCTCTGTTACAGTCTTTCTATACCGCAGTCTCCATCCTGTGCTCTCTGTAACTGTCTCTCTGTACCCCAATTTCCAACCTCTGTTTCTGTAACAGTCCTTCTGCACCTCAGTCAACAAACTCTGCTCTCTGTAACAGTCCTGCTGCAACTCAGTCTCCAACCTCTTCTCTGTGTTACAGTCCTTCTGCATCTCAGTCTGAAACCTCTGCTCTCTGCACGATCCCTCTGCACCCCAGTCTCTAATCACTGCTCTTTTTAACATTCGTCCGGCACCACAGTCACCAACCACTGCTCTCTGTATGATCCTTCTTCAACCCAGCCTCAAAACTCTGCTCTCTATAACAGTCCTTCTGCAACCCAGTCTCCAACATCTGCTCTCTGTAGCAGGCCTTATGCACCCAGGTCTCCAAACTCTGATCTCTGAAACAGTCCTTCTGCACGCCAGTCTGCAACCTCTTCTCTCTGTATCGGTGCTTCTTCACCCTAGTCTCACATCTCTGCTTTCTGTATCATAATTCTTCACCCCAGTTTCCAAAAATTGCTCTGTATAACAATCCTTCTGCATCTCAGTCTCCAACGTCTGCTCTCTGAAACAGTCCTTCTGCACCCCAGTCTCCAAACTCTTCTTTCTGCAACATTCCTTCTGCACCCCAGTCTGCAACCTGTGCTCTCTGTAACAGTCCTTCTGCACCGCAGTCTCCCAACTCTTCTCTCTGTAACAATCCTTCAGCATCCTAGTCTCCACCTCTACTCTCTTCAACGATTCTTCTGCAACTCAGTCTCCAACTTCTGCTCTCTTCAACGATCCTTCTGCACCCCAGAATCCACCTCTGCTTTCTGTAACTCTTTTTCTGCACCTCAGTCTCCAAACTCTGCTCTCTGCAACCGTCCTTCTGCACCCCTGTCTCTAACCTCTGCTCTCTGCAACGATCCTTATGCACCCCAGTCTCCAACATCTGCTCTCTGCAACAGTCCTTCTGCACCCCTGTCTCCATCGTCTTCTCTCCTGAACACTCCTTCTGCACCCCAGTTTCCAACCTTTGTTCTCTGTAAGGTCCTTCTGCACGCCAGTTTCCAAACTCTGCTCTCTGTAACATTCTTCTACAACCCAGTCTACAACCTCTGCTTTCCTCAACGGTCCTCCTGCAACCCAGTCTACAACATCTGTTCTCTGCAACAGTCCTTCTACTTTCCAGTATCAAACCTCTGCTCTCTGTAACAGTCCTTCTGTACCGTAGTCTCCAACTTCTGCTTTCTCTAACGGTTCTTCTGCACCCCAGTCTTAAAACTCTGTTTCTGTATAAGTTCTTCTGAACCACGGATTCCAACCTCTGCTTTCTGTATCAGTCCTTCTGCACCTTTGTCTCCAACCTCTGAACTCTGCAACCTTACTTCTGCACCCCATTCTGTAACTTCTGCTCTCTGTAACAGTACTTCTGTACTAAAGTCTCCAACCTCTGCTCTCTGTAATGGTTCTTCTGCACCCCAGTCTCAACCTCTGCTTTCTGTATTAGTAATTCTGCACCCCAGTCTCCAAACTTTTCTCTCTGTAACATTTTTTCTGTATCTCAGTCTCCAACCTTTGCTCTCTGCGACAGTTCTTCTGCACACCAGTCTCCAAACTCTGCTCTCAGCAACAGTTCTTCTGAACCCCAGTCTCCAACATCTGCACTCTGAAAGAGTTCTTCTACAAACTATTCTCCAACCTCTGCTCTCTGTAACAGTTTTCCTGTTTGGCAGTCTCCAAACTCTGCTCTCTTCAATGGTCTTTCTGCACCCCAGTCTCCAACCTCTGCTTTCTGTATCAGACCTTCTGAACCCCAGTCTCTAAACTCTGCTCGCTGTAACAGTTGTTCTGCACCTCAGTCTGCAAATTCTGCTCTCTTCAACAGTCCTCTGCACCCAAGTCTCCAACACCTGCACCCTGCCAGTCCTTCTTCACCTCATTCTTTCACCTCTGCAATTTGCAAAAGTCCTTCAGCACCCCAGTCTCCAACCTCTTTCCTCTGTAACAATCCTTCTGCAACTCTGTCTCCACCTCTGCTCTCTGCAATGGTCCTTCGGCACCTCAGTCTCCAACCTCTACTCTCTGTAACAGTCCTTCTGCACCTCAGTCTTCAACCTCTGCTCTCTGTAAGGTCTTTCTGCAACCCAGTCTTCAATCGCTGCCCTCTGAAACACTCGTTCTGCATCTTTTCACCAAACTCTGCTCTCTATAACAGGCCTTCTGCACCGCAGTCTTCAACCTCTGTTCTCTGTAACAGTCTTTCTGCACCCCAGTCTCAAACCTCCACTCTCTGCAAAGATCCTTCTGCACCCCAGTCTTCAAACTCTGTAATCTCCAACAGTCCTTCTGCACCTCAGTCTGAAAACTCGGTTCTCTGCAACGATCCTTCTGCAACCCTGTCTCCCAACTCTGCTCTCTGTAACAGTCCTTCTGCACCCAGTCTACAACCTCTGCTCTCTGCCACAGTCTTTCTAAAGCCCAGTTTCCAACCTCTGCTCTCTTCAACAGTCCTTCTGCACCCCAGTATCCAACTTTTGTTCTCTCTAACAATCATTCTGCAACTCAGTTTCCAAACTCTGACCTCTGAAAGGGTCCTATTGCACCACAGTCTCTAGCCTCTGCTCTCTGCAACGATCCTTCTGCACCCCAGTATCCAACATCTGCTCTCTGCAACAGTCCTTGTGTACATCAGTCTGAAAACTCTGATCTCTGCAAGGATCCTGTGCACCACAGTCTCTAAACTCTGCTTTCTGTAACAGTCCTTCTGCACCTCAGTCTCCAACCTCTGCTCTCTTTAACAATCCTTCTGAACCCCAGTCTCCAACCTCTACTCTCTGTAAGATCCTTCTACACCCCAATTTCCAAACTCTGCTCTCTGTAACATTCCTTCTCCACCCCAGTCTCCAACCTCTGCTCTCTGCAACGGTCCTTCTGCACGGCAGTCTCCAAACTCTGGTCTCGGCAACAGTCCTTCTGCACCCCAGTATCCAAACTCTGCTCTGGGTATCATTTCTTCTGCACCTCAGTCTCCAACCTCTGCTTTATGTAAGATCTTTCTGTATCAACGTCTCAAAACTCTGCTCTCTGTAACAGACCTTATGCACCGCAGTCTCAAACCTCTGCTTTGTGCAACAGTTCGTCTGCACCACAGTCTCCTACCTCTGCACTCTGAAAGATCCTTCTGCACCCCAGTCTCCAAACTCTGGTCTCTGTAACAGTCCTTCTTTACCCCACTCTCCAAACTCTGCTCTCTGTAAAATTCCTTCTGCACCTCAGTATCCAACATCTGCTCTCTGCAACGGTCCTTCTGCACCCCATTCTCCAACCTCTGTTGTCTGCAAGAGTCCTTCAGCATGTCAGTCTCCAACATTTTCTCCCTGCAAAAATCCTTCTGCACCCCAGTCAACAACTATTGCTCTCGGTAACATTTCTTCTGCACCTCAGTCTCCAACCTCTGCTCTATATTAGATACTTCTGACTCAAAGTCTCCAATCTCTGCTCTCTGTAACAGTCCTTCTTCACCCCAGTCTACAACTTCTGCTCTGTGCAACAGTTCCTCTGCACCCCAATCTCTAATCTCTGCTCTCTGTAAGATTTTTCTGAACCCAAATCTCCAAACTCTGATTTCTGTAACAGTCCTTTTTCATCCCAGTCTCAAACCTCTGCTCTCTGCAACAATTTATCTGCACCCCAGTCTCCAACTTCTGCTCTCGGCAACAGTTTTTCTGTACCCCAGTCTTTAACATCTACTCTCTGAAACAGTCCTACTGCATTCCATTCTCCCACCTCTGCACTCTGCAACAGTCCTTCTGTAACCTTGTCTCCAAACTCTGCTCTCTTTAACAGTCTTTCTGTACTGCAGTCTCCAACCTCTGCTCTCTGTAAGGTTCATTCTCGACCCAAGTCTAAAACCTCTGCTTTCTGTATCAGTCCTTCTGCACCACAGTCTCCAACCTCTGCTCTCTGTAACAGTCCTTCTGCATCTCAGTCTTTAACATCTGCTCTGTGTAACAGTCGTTCTGCAACCCAGTTTCCAATCTCTGCTCTCTGCAACGATCCTTCTGCATCCCAGTCTCCAACATCTGCTTTCTGCAAACGTCCTTCTGCTACCAAGTCTCCAACCTCTTCCCTCTGCAACGATCCTTCTGCACACCAGTCTCCAACCTCTGCTCTCTCCAATAATCCTACTACACCCCAGTCGCCAAGTTCTGCTCTCTGTAACAATTCTTCTGCACAACAGTCTCCAAACTCTGCTCTATGTAATATTGTTCTGCAACCCAGTTTCCAATCTCTGCTCTCTGCAACGATCCTTCTGCATCCCCATCTCCAACATCTACTCTCTGCAACCTTCCTTCTGCACCCAAGTCTCCAACCTCTGCTCTCTTCAATAATCCTACTGCACCCCATTTACCAACCTTTGCTCTCTGTTACAATCCTTCTGCACAACAGTCTCCAAACTCTGCTCTATGTAATATTCCTCTGCAACCCAGTTTCCACACTCTGCTCTCTGTAAGAGCCCTTCTGTATACACTCTCCAACCTCTGCTCTGTGTAACAGTTCTTCTGCATCTCAGTCTTTAACATGTGCTCTCTATAGCAGTCCTTCTGCACCCCAGTCTGTAAACTCTGCTCTCTGCAACAGTCTATCTACACTTTAGTCTTCAACCTCTGCTCTGTGTAACAGTCATTCTGCAAACCAGTTTCCAATCTCTGCTCTCTGCAACGATCCTTCTGCATCCCAGTCTCCAACATCTGCTCTCTACAACTGTCCTTCTGCACCCAAGTCTCAAACCTCTGCTCTCTGCAAGATCCTTCTGCACACCAGTCTCCAACCTCTGCTCTCTGTAACAATTCTTCTGCACCATAGTCTCCAAACTCTGCTCTACGTAATATTTTTTGCAACCCAGTCTCCAAACTCTGCTCTCTGTAACAGCACTTCTGTACCCAGTCTCCAACCTCTGCTCTCTTTAACAGCCTTCTGCACCCCAGTTTCCAAACTCTGCTCTCAGTATCAGTCTTTCTGCACCCCAGTATCCAAACTCTGCTATCTTTAACAGTCTTTCTGCATCTCAGTCTCCTAACTCTACTCTCTGCAACAGTTCTTCTGCACACCAGTCTTTAAAGTCTGCAATCTGAAACAGTTCTTCTCCACTCCAGTCTCCAACATAAGATCTCTGTAACAGTCCTCATGTATTGCAGTCTCCAAACTCTGCTGTCTGTAATGGTCCTTCTGGACCTCAGACCCCATCCTCTGCTTTATGTATCAGTCTTTCTGCACCCCAGTCTCCAACCTCTGCTATCTGCAACAGTCCTTCTGAACCTCAGTCTCCAAATTCTACTCTCTGCAAAAGTCCTTCTGCAACAGTCTTTCTTCACCCCAGTTTCCAACCTCTGCTATCTAAAACAGTCCTTCTGCAATCCAGTCTCAAAACTCTGCTCTCTGCAACAGTCTTTCTACACTCTAGTCTTCAACCTCTGCTCTGTGTAACAGTCCTTCTGCAACCCAGTTCCCAATCTCTGCTCTCTGCAACGATCTTTCTGCATCCCAGTCTTCAACATCTGCTCTCTGCAACTATCTTTCTGCACTTCAGTCGCCAACCTCTGCTCTCTTCAACAATCCTTCTGCTCCGCAGTCTCCAAACTCTTGTCTACGTAATATTCTTCTGCAACCCAGTCTCCAAACTCTGCTCCCTGTAACAGCCTTCTGCACCCCAGTCTTCAACCTTTCTATCTGCAACAGTCTTCTGCAAGTCAGTCTCCAAATTCTCCTTTCTGCAAAAGTCCTTCTGCACACCAGTCTATAAACTCTGCTCTCTGTAACAGTCCTTCTGCACCTCAGTCTCCAAATTCTGCTCTCTGCAACAGTCCTTCTGCACCCAAGTCTCCAACCTCTGCTCTCTGCAACAGTCCTTCTACACTACAGTCTTCAACCTATGCTCTGTGTATGAGTCCTTTTGCACCCCAGTCTCCAACCTCTGCTCTGTGTAACAGTCCTACTGCACCATATGCTCCAACCTCTGCTCTCTGTTACAGTCTTTGTATACCGCAGTCTCCAACCTCTGCTCTCTGTAATGGTCCCTCTGCACCCCAATTTCCAACCTCTGCTTTCTGTAACAGTCCTTCTGCACCTCAGTAACCAAACTATACTCTCTGTAACCGTCCTTCTGCACCTCAGTCTCCATCCTCTGCTCTCTGTAACAGTCCTTCTGCACCTCAGTCTGAAAACTCTGCTCTCTGCACGATCCTTCTGCACCCCAGTCTCCAACCACTGCTCTCTGTAAAAGTCGTCCTGCATTTCACTCACCAACCTCTGCTCTCTGTAAGATCCTTCTTCAACCCAGCTTCAAAACTCTGCTCTCTATAACACTCCTTCTGCAACCCAGCATCAAAAGTCTGCTCTCTGTAACAGTCCTTCTGCAACCCAGTCTCCAAACTGTGCTCTCTGTAGTAGGCCTTCTGCACCCCAGTCTCCAAAGTATGCTATCTGAAACAGTCCTTCTGCACGACAGTCTCCAACCTCTGCTCTCTTTAACGGTCCTTCTGCACCCCAGGCTCCCACCTCAGCTTTCTGTATCATAATTCTTCAAACCAATCTCCAACGTCTACTCTGTGTAACAGTCCTTCTTCATCTCAGTCTCCAAACTCTGCTCTCTGCAACAGTCCTTCTGCCCCCCAGTCTTCAAACTTTGCTTTCTGCAACATTCCTTCTGCACCCAAGGATTTAACCTGTTCTCTCTGTAACAGTCCTTCTGCACCACAGTCTCCCACCTCTGCTCTCTATAATGATCCTTCTGCAGCCCAGTCTCCACCTATGCTCTCTGCAATGATTCTTCTGCAACTCTGTCGTCAACTTCTGCTGTCTTCAACGATCCTTCTGCACCTCACTCTTCAAACTCTTCTCTCTTTAACAGTTTTTCTGCACCTCAGTATCCAATCTCTGCTCTCTGCAACCATCCTTCTGCACCCCAGTCTTAAACCTCTGCTCTCTGCAACGATCCTTCTGCACCCTAGTCTCAAACGTCTCCTCTCCTTAACAATCCTTCTACACCCCAGTCTCCAAACTCTGTTCTATGTAAAGTCTTTCTGCACCCCAATTTCCAAACTCTGCTCTCTTTAAGATTCCTTCTCCAACCCAGTCTCCAACGTCTGCTTTCTTCAACGGTCCTGCTGCAACCCAGTCTCAAACCTCTGTTCTCTGAAACAGTCCTTCTTCTAACCAATTTCCAATCTCTGCTCTCTGTATCAGTCCTTCTGTTCCGCAGTCTCCAACTTCTGCACTCTGTAATGGTCTTTCATCACCCTAATCTCCAACCTCTGCTTACTGTATTAGTCCTTCTGCACCACAGTCTCTATACTCTGCTCTCAGTTACAGTCCTTCTGCCCCTCAGTCTCCAAACTCTGCTTTCTTTAAGATTCTTCTGCAACCAAGTCTCCAAACTCTACTCTCCATAACAGTCCTTCTGCACACCAGTCTCCAACCTCTGCTCTCTGCAATGATCCTTCTTTATCCCAGTCTCCAACCTCTGCTCTCTGCAACAGTCATTCTGAACCCCAGTCTCCAACATCTGCTCTCTGCAACAGTCCTTCTGCACCTCAGTCTGAAAACTCTGCTCTCTTCAATGATTCTTGTGCACCCCAGTCTTCAAACTCTGCTTTCTGTAACAGTCCTTCTGCACCTCAGTCTCCAACTTCTTCTCTCTGTAACAGTTCTTCTGCACCCCAGTCTTTAACATCTACTCTCTGCAACAGTTCTTCTACACCCCTGTCCAAATGCAGAAGAATGAGATCTGAACTATTGCTCACCCTGCAAAAAATCAACTCAAAATTCATTAAAGACCCAGGCACTAGACCAAAAATTATACAGTTTCTAGGAAAAAACAAAGTCAATACTCCAACATACAGGCAGAGGCAATGAGTTTCTCAATAGGATGCCAAAGCTCAGGAGATAACACCAAAAGTTAGCTAGTAGGATGGCATCAAATTAAGAAGGTTCTGCACAGCAAAGGAGACAATTAGAATATGAAGAGAGAACCTATGAAAAGGGAGAAAATCTTTATGAGGGGCTCTTCTATAAAAGGATGAATATTCAGAATATTAATAAAGAACTCAAAAAACTTAACATCAAACCCACAATTATTAAATAAACCAATTATCAAATAACCCAATTACCAAATGGGAAACTAAATGAACTAAACAGACACGTCTTAGAAGAAAATATGTGAGTGGCCAACAAATATATGAAAATACTTGCAAGTCAATACTACCCTGAGATTTCTTCTCACTTCAGTGACAAAGGCAACCACTAAGAATACAAACAGAAATGGGTGTGAAAAGGAGAGAATTGGAGAGAAAGGAGCACTCTCACCCTTTTGGTGGGCATGTAAATCAGCACAACCACCACGGAAATAGGGATGGAGGCTCCTCAGGAGTAGTCATGGACCACCTAGCGACCCAGCTCTACCTCTGATTGGTATTTATCACAGCAGATCGACGTCATCATACTATAATGAAACATACACGCCCATGAACCAGCCGAGGTGACATCAGTGGACGAATGGATAAAGAAGATCTGGTATATGCACACTGGAATTTTATTCAGCCATAAAGGAGAACGAAATTATGTCATGCTGGAAGATGGATGGATCTTCAGAACATTAAGGGAAATAAGCAACTCAGAAAGTTAAGGGCCGTATGTTTTTTCTCTGTTAAAACTAGAGGGGGAAAAGGAAAGAAAGTTGGGAAGGGAGTCTCATCATGAAAGTTGAAGGAAGATCAGTAGAGTCAAGGCACCAGGAAAGGAGGTGAGGAAAAGGGAAATATTGGAATGATATTGGCCAAAGTTCACGGTTATTTTGTGTGCATGTTCAAATATGTGTCAGCAAATCCCACCATTATGGACCACTACAATGCACCAATGAAGTGTGAAAAGAAGAGTTTCACATTACATGTGACAGGCACTATTCTAGGAGGGTGCCCATGTTTTCCCATCTACAAATACCACGATCATTTACCACTGTCAAAAATCTTTACAGATTCAAATGTTCTGATCACTGCTCCACCACATGGCCTCTTCTACTTCAGGGTCCCCTTATTCTCACTGAAATCAGAGAGCCCGTTTCAACAATGCCATCTGTTAATGTCTTCCCAGGCTGCAGTGGACAGCGGCTGCGGGTTTCACAAGGATCTGGTGCAGCTTTCTGAACGCATGTCAATGAGGTCTTGGAGAAGGCTGGTGCTCCATGCCCTCCTCCAGATCTAGCTGTGAGGCCAGGGAAGGGGTCACATAACACGTCATCCAACACCTTATTTATTTCTGATCACCATCCTCTCCATTATTCTAGGATCATATTGGTCATTGAACTTAAGCAAACACTGAGTCCAGATTTCAGTCCATCAACCAAAGAGAGTCTAATAGCCACTCCCTGTGGCTCAGGAAAATCCTTGGCCCTAACATTTCTGGTGATTACGTCCCTGTGACTGCATTCAAGATGATCCAGCAATATGTCCTGACTTCTTTGGTCTAGAAGACTCAAACAAATTTTCTTATATATTCTTAAGGCTCCTATTAACAAAATACAGTAAAATATTTACCTTTAATTTTGGTGTGACCCTTATACTCTCCTGGGCTATATTTTATACTCTTACCTGAGGCGTTCTAGGATCAGACCCCAATTAAGAGTCTGGTGACAATGTGGGATGATGGATGAGCATCTTAAAGACAAATGGGCTGGGGATGTGGCTCAAGCAGTAGTGCGCTTGCCTGGCACGTGTACGGCCCGGGTTCGATCCTCAACACCACATACCAACAAAGATGTTGTGTCCGCCTAGAACTGGAAAATGAATATTAAAAATTCTCTCTCTCTCTCTCTCTCTCTCTCTCTCTCTCTCTCTCTCTCCCCACTTTTCTCTTTTCCTCTCCTCTCCTCTCTCACTCTCTCTTAAAAAAAAAAAAAAACTGCTCATTTTGAGTCATCATAGGGTCTTCAATTTAGGGAAAGCTAGTCTCTTTGGGGGAAGAGGGGCTGCTTCTGACAGCAAAGAGGGTTAATGGACATTTCAGGGTTAAAGGCTCTGAGATTTGTCTAATTCCACTGGTATTTTGCCATTCTAATTAACAGGGTTTCAATAATTCCCCCATTAATGTCCTAATTGACATAAGAGAGACCTAGAGAAATTGTGGATTTATAATTTTCTTTGTACTTCTGCAATTTGGAGAATTGGATGTTTTAATCTGATATTAACCTTTATCAGTTTCCAGAAAGAAAATATTTCTGATGATCTGAACCTGACTTGAAGGAGGAATATAATGCTTGAACCTATCATTTTCTTTCTTTAAGTCTTCCAGTCCAGTCAGTAACAGCAGTCTGTAGTCATGTTGTAATGTTCATTCCCACCCTGAAGGTCGATGTTGTTATTCCAAAGCTCAGTTTTCCATAGACATTTGATTTCAGGCAGGATAACTTAAAGTCTCTGTTGGGTCATTGCACACCAGGAATTATCAGGTCTCCTTTCTCATGGGCTGTGACATCATCAACATATTCAATTCCCTCAGGTCAGACATCCAACCTACCTCCTCAGATCTGTTATCTAGAACCATCTCTGATGTAAACCACTATTGTGATCAGTGCCACCGTGGTCAGGTAACCTTGAAGAATGACTCTTGATGTCTTAGGGTAGAGGAAGTTGACAAAGAAGAAAGTTATAAAATGGTTGGGAGATCTGGAAGAAAAAAAGAAAATAGGGCAGGTGACACCACCCCATATATGGAAACCCTAACTTTCCTGGAAAGAGATGCTCATTCCACGCTATTGTGACCCACATTCTGGAACAGCTGTCTAGGAGCCTGCACACACAGCTCCTGGCACCAAGGAGATTAGTTCCTGCCTCTACAGGGCTGGTTTGCTGCTGCTGCTATGGGATCCAAAGAACCCGCTTTCTTCCTTTTTTTTTCTTCCTCTCTGCCTAGTTTTTGGCTAATCTTGAAAGAACCTCCTAAAATGGAGGCCTGCAGGCAGGGGAGTGTGGGAAATGAGGTTCTCATACTTTCTGTCCCTCTTGTGTGGGGAGAACACAGAAGGAGAGAGATGGTGCTGAACACCCACACAAGGTGTCCGACACACTTGAACCTGAATGTGGGAAAAGGGTGTTTGTAAAAAGAGAGGAGAAAAAGGAGTCTCAGAGATTTTAAAAGCGGGAGTTGGAGTTGAAGCTTCAGATATAGACTCTCTAACCAGGTGCCTACAAGTCCCTGGGAGGCATCTTTTTTCAGATGACTGTATATCCTGTTTGAATATTGGTCTAGACTTTGATCATGCAAAGGGATGCACACCCTCCAGCCAGCATCCTCAGCGCACTCTGGACCTCGTTGCTTCTCATGCTGTGAATGACGGGGCTCAACAGGGGTATCAAAACACACAAAAGCACAAAGACCAGGGTGTCCATGTCCAGCCTTCTCTGGGCCTGTCATAGTGGAAGTTGGCTGTTCCATAGAAGACCACCACAAAAGTCAGGGGGGACACACAGGTGGAGAAGGCCTGGGCAGAGGGAATCCCCAAAATGGCCACCATGATGAGTGCGTAGGAGCCTGCAGTGAAGAGGCAGGGGCGCAGGCCCATGTGGCACTGACCACGTGGAGCACAGACTCGTTGACAGAGGTGTCTGAGCAGGAGAGCTTAAGGAGCAATGGGGTGTCACAGAGAAAGTGGCTGAACTGGTGGGGCCTACATAGAGTGAGTGTGATGGCCAGCACTGTGTGTGTGACCAAATTCACCAGCCCACACAGCCAGGACCCAGTCACCAGGCCAACACAGACCTTCACACTCATGATGACTGGGTACTGAGGAGTTTGGCAGGTGGCCACACAGAACTCATACTGGCCATACAGTCAGTAA
>NW_027524112.1:0-36126 GCF_052094955.1 Ictidomys tridecemlineatus
TGTTGCAGAGAACAGAGTTTGGAGACTGGGGTGCAGCAGGACTGGTGCAGAATCCAGAGGTTGGAGACTGTGGTGGAAAAGTAATGTTACAGAGAGCAGAGTTTGAAAACTGGGATGCAGAAACATCGTACAGATAGCAGAGATTGTAGACCGAGGTGCAGCAAGACTGTTACAGAGAGAAGAGGTTGGAGACTGGGGTGCAGAAGGATCGTTGCAGACAGCAGAGTTTCCAGACTGAGGCGCAGAAGGACTGTTGCTGAGAGCAGATGTTGGAGACTTGGGTGCAGAAGAACTGTTGCTGAGAGCAGATTCTGGAGACTGGGATGTAGAAGGATCATTGCAGACAGCAGAGGTTGGACACTGGGGTGCAGAAGGACTTTTACACAAAGCAGAGGTTGGAGACTGGGGTGAAGGAGGACTTTTCAGAGAGCAGATGTTAGAGACTTAGGTGCAGAAGGACTGTTGCAGAGAGCAGATGTTGGAGATTGGGATGCAGAAGGATTATTGCAGAGAGCAGAGGTTGGACACTGGGGTGCAGGAGGACTGTTACACAGAGTAGAGTTTGGAGACTGGGTTGAAGAAGGACTCTTACAGGGAGCAGGTGTTGGAGACTTGGGTGCAGAAGAACTGTTGCAGAGAGCAGAATTTGTAGACTGAGGTTCAGAAGGACTGTTGCAGATAGCAGAGTTTGAAGACTGGGGTGCAGAAGGACTGATACACAAAGCAGAGTTTGGAGACCGGGGTGCAGAAGGACCGTTAGAGAGAGCAGAGTTTGGAGACTGCAATACAGGAGGACTGTTTAAGAGAGAAGAGGTTGGAGATTGGGGTGGAGAAGAACTGTTTCAGAGTGCAGATGTTTGAGACTGGGGTGCAGAAAAACTGTTGCAGAGAGCAGCGGTTGGAGACTGAGGTGCCGAAAGAATGTTACAGAGAGCAAAGTTTGGAGACAGGGGTACAGAATTACTGATACAGAAAGCAGAGTTTGGAGACTGGGGTGCAGAAGGACCATTACAGAGAGCAGAGATTGGAGACTGAGGTTCAGAATAACTGTTGCAGTGAGCAGAGATTAGATAATGGGGTGTTGAAGGACTGGTAAAGAGAGCAGAGTTTGGAGACTAGGGTACAGAAGGACCGGTGCAGAATCCAGAGGTTGGAGACTGTGGTGGAAATGGAATGTTACAGAGAGCAGAGTTTGAAAACTGGGATGCAGAAGGATCTTACAGAGAGCAGAGATTTAGACCTAGGTGCAGCAGGACTGTTACAGAGAGCAGAGGTTCGAGACTGGGGTACAGAAGACCTGTTATGGAGAGCAGAGTTTGGAGACTGGGGTGCAGAAGGACTGACACAGAAGGCAGAGTTTTTAGACTGGGTTGCAGAAGGATCTAAAAGAGAGCAGATGTTGGAGACTGAGGTGTAGGATGATCGTTGAAGAGAGAAGAGTTTGGACAATGGGGTGCTGAAGGTCTGTTACAGAGAGCAGAGTTTGGAGACTAAGGTGCAGAAAGCCTGTTAAAGAGAGCAGAGTTGAAGACTGGGGTGCAGAAGGATTGTTATAGAGAGCACAGTTAGAATACTGGGTGGCAGAAGGATCTTACAGAGAGCAGAGTTTTTAGACTGAGTTGAAGGAGGACTGTTACAAAAAGAAATGGTTGGAGACTGGGGTGCAGAGGGATCGTGCAGAGAGAAGAGGTTTGAGACTGAGGTGTAGAAGGACTTTTACAGAGAGCAGAGGTTGGAGACTGAGGTGCAGAAGGACTGTTACAGTGAGCAAATTTTTGAGACTGTGTTGCAGAAGGATCTTATATAGAGCAGTGGTTGGAGACTGGGGTGCAGAAAAATTGTGCAGAGAGAAGCGGTTTGAGACTGAGGTGTAGAAGGACTTTTACAGAGAGCAGAGGTTGGAGACTGCAGTGCAGAAGGACTGTTACAGGGAGCAAATTTTGGAGACTGTGTTGCAGAAAGATCTTACATAGAGCAGAGTTTGGAGACTGAGGTTCAGAAGGACTGTTACAGAAAACAAAGGTTGGAATCGGTGGTGCAGAAGGATTGTTGCAGAGAGCAAAATTTTCAGACTGAGGTTAAGAAGGACTGTTGCAGAGAGCAGAGGTTGGAGACTGGGGTGCAAAGGGACTGTTATAAAGAGCAGAGTTTGAAGACTGGGAAGCAGAAGGACTGTTGCAGAGTATAGAGTTTTGAGACTGGGGTGCAGCAGGACCGTTGCAGAAAGTAGAGGTTGAAGACTGGCGTGGAGAAGGAATATTACAGAGAGCAGATTTTGGAAACTGGGGTGCAGAAGGATTTTTCAGAGAGCAGAGGTTGGATACTGGTGTGCAGAAGGATTGTTTAGAGAGAAGATGTTGGAGTCTGGGGTGCAGAAGGACTCTTGCAGAGAGCAGAGTTTGAAGACTGAGGTGGAGAAGGACTGTTCCAGAGAAAGCGGTTGGAGACTGGGGTACAGAAGCATTGTTGCAGAGAGCAGAGGATTAAGACTGAAGTACAGAAAGATCGTTGCAGCGAGAAGAGGTGGAGACTTGGCTGCAGAAGGACTGATACACAGAGCACACGTTGCAGACTGGGGTGCAGAAAGAATGTTGCAGACAGCAGTGGTTTGAGACTGGGGTGCATAAGGACTATTGCAGAGAGCAGAGTTGGATATGAGGTGCAGAAGGACTGTTACAGAAAGCAGAGTATGTAGACTGGGGAGCAGAAAGACTGATAGAGAAAGCAGAGGTTGGAGACTGGTGTGCAGAAGGACTGTTACAAAGAGCAGAGTTCGGAGAATGCGGTACAGAAGGACTGTTAGCGAGAGCAGAGGTTGGCAACTGGGGTGCAGAAAGAGTGTTGCAAAGAACAGAGGTTGGAGACTGAGGTGCAGAAGGAATGTTACAGAGAGCAGAGTTTTTAGACAATGTTGCAGAATGATCTTACAGAGAGCAGAGTTTGTAGACCGAGGTGCAGCAGGACTGTTAAAGAGAGCAGAGGTGGGAGTCTGGGGTTCAGAAACCCTGTTATGGAGAGCAGAGTTTTTAGAAGGGCTCCAGAAGGACTGTTACTTATGGCAGAGTTTGGAGACTTGATAGCAGAAGGGTTCTCCAGATATCAGATGTTGGAGACTGAGGTGCAGAAGGACTGTTACAGAGAGTAGAGGTTGGAGACTGAGTTTCAAAAGGATCGTTGCAGAGAACAGAGGTTAGAGACTGGGGTACAGAAGGATAGTTGCAGTCAGCAGAGTTTCCATACTGAGATGCAAACGGACTCTTACAAAGATCAGAGGTTGAAGACTGAGGTGAAGAAGGACAGTTACGAAGAGCAGATGTGGGACACAGGGGTGCAGGACTGATACAGAGCAGAAGTTGGAGACTGATGTACAGAAGGACTGTTACAGAGAGCAGAGGTTGGAGACTCAGGTGCAGAATGATAATTGCAGAGAGCAGAGTTTTCAGACTGAGGTACAGAAGAACTGTTGCAGAGAGCAGATGTTGGAGATTGAGGTGCAGAAGGACTGTTGCAGCGAGCAGAGATTGGAGAGTGGGGTGCAGAAGGACTGTTGCAGAGCAGTTTAAAAGACTAGGGTGTAGAAGGAATGTTCCAGAGAGCAGAGGTTGGAGATTGGTGTGGAGAAGGACTGTTGCAGAGATCAGAGGATTGAGACTGGGTTTGAGAAGGACAGTTGCAGAGAGCAGATGTTGGAGACTGGGGTGCAGAAAGAATGTTGCAGAGAGCAGTAATTAGAGACTGGGGTGCATATGGACCATTGCAGACAGCAGAGATTGCAGACTAAAGTGCAGAAAGACTGATACAGACAACAGAGTTTCGAGAATGTGGTGCAGAAGGACTGATACAGAAAGCAGAGGTTGGAGAATGTGGTGCAGAAGGACCCTAAATAGAACAGAGGTTGGAGACTGCGGTAGAGATGGACTGTTACAGAGAGCAGAGTTTGGAGACAGGTGTGCAAAATTATCTTACAGAGAGCATAGATTGTAGACTGGGGTGCAGAAGGACTGTTGAAGAACAGATCATGGAGACAAGGGTGTAGAAGGACTGTTACAGAGAGCAGAAGTTTTGACTGGGGTGCAGAAGTTTCATACAGAGAGCAGAGTTTGGAGACTGAGGCGCAGAAGGACTGTTGCAGAGAGCAGAGATTGGAGACTGGGGTGCAGAAGAACTGATACAGAGGGCAGAGTTGGGAGACTGGTGTGCAGAAGCATCTTACAGCGAGCGAAGTATGGAGACTGAGGTGCAGAAAGACTGTTGCAGAGAGCAGAGGTTGGAGACTCGGGTGCAGAAGGATGGTTAAAGAGAGCAGAGTTTGGAAACTTGGGTGCAGAAGGCCTGTTACAGAGAAAAGAGGTTAGAGACTGGAGTGCAGAAGGCCTCTGACAGAGAGCAGAGATTGGAGACTGAGGTGCAGAAGGACAGTTTCAGAGAACAGAAGTTGGAGACTGGGGTGCATAAGGACCGTTGCTGAGAGAAGAGGTTGGAGTCTGATGTGCAGAAGGACTTTTACAGAGTGCAAAGGTAGGAGACTGGGGTGCAAAATGAATGTTGCAGAGAGCAGAGGTTGGAGACTTAGGTGCAGAAGGACTGTTACAGAAATCAGAGGTTAGAGACTGAGGTGCAGAAAGACTGTTAAAGAGAGCAGAGCTTGGAGAGTGGGTTCAGAAGGACTTATTGAGAAAGCAGATGTTGGATACTGGGGTGCCGAAAAACAGATAAAGCGAGCAGAGGTTGGAGACTCCGATACAGAAGGACTGCTACACAGTGCAGAGGTTTGAGAATGTGCTGCAGAAGGACTGTTGCAGAGAAGAGATTTTGGAGACTGGGGTGCAGAAGAACCTTTTCACAGAGCAAAGGTTTGAGACTGAGGTGCAGAATTATTGTTACAGAGAGCAGAGTTTAGAGACTGGGGTGCAGAAAGACTGTTTCAGTGAGCAGAGTTTGCAGACTTGGTTTCAGAAGGGTCTCACAAAAAGAAGAGGTTGGAGACTGATTTACAAAAGGACTGTTACAGCGAGCAGAGTTTGGAGACTGAGGTGCAGAAGATTGTTGCAGACAGCAGAGTTTTTAGACTGAGGTACAGAAGAACTGTTGCAGAGAGCAGATGTTGGAGACTGGGTGAACAAGGACTGTTGCAGTGAGCACAGGTTGGAGACCGGGTGCAGGAGGATCGTTGCAGAGAGCAGAGGTTGGAGACTGGAGTTCAGAAGGACTGATAAAGACAGCAGAGGTTGAAGACTGGGGTGCATAAGGCCTGTTACAGAGAGCAGACTTTGAAGACTGGGGTGCAGAAGGACTATTACAGAGAGCAGAGTTTGGAGACTGGGTTGCAGAAGGATCTTACAGAGATCAGAGGTTGGAGACTGAGGTGCAGAAGCACTGTTGCAGAGAGTAGAGTTTGGAGAACTATGTGCAGAAGGACCGTAGCAGAGAGCAGAGCTTGGAGACTGAGGTGCAGAATGATTGGTAAAGAGAGCAGAGGTTGGAGACTGGGGTGCAGAAGACCTGTTACAGAGAGCAGAGGTTGGAGACTGCAGTACAGAAGGACTGTTACAGAGAGCAGATGTTGTAGACTGTGGTGCAGGAGGACTGTTGCAGAGAACAGCAGTTGGAGACTGGGGTGCATAAGGACCGATGCTGAGAGAAGAGGTTGGAGACTGATGTGCAGAAGGATTGTTACAGAGAGCATAAGTTGGAGACGGAGGTGCAGAAGGACTGTTACAGAGAGTAGAGTTTGGAGACTTGGGTGCAGAAAGACTGATACAGAGAGCTGAGGTTGGAGACTGGGGTACAGAAGGAATGTTGCAGAGTGCAGACTTTTAAACTGGCATGCAGAAAGACTGTTAGAGAGAGAAGAGGTTAAAGCCTGTGGTGCAGAAAGACTGATAGAAAAAGCAGAGTTTGAAGACGGGGATGAAGAAAGTCCATTACAGAGATAAGAGGTTGGATACAGGTGTGCAGAAGTATCTTACAGAGAGCAGAGTTTTGAGACTGTGGTGTAGAAAACGTGTTGCAGAGAGCAGAGGTTGGAAACTGGGGTGCAGAAAGACTGTTGCAGAGAGCAAAGTTTAAAGACTGTGGTGCAGCAGGACTTTTACAGAGAGCAGAGGTTGGAGACTGAGGTGCATAAGGACTGATACAGAAAGCAGAGTTTAGAGACTGTGGTGCAGAATTACCATTACAGAGAGCAGAGGTTGGGGACTGTGGTGCAGAAGAACTGTTACAGAGAGCAGAGGTTGGAGACTGGGGTGCAGAAGGACTGTTGTAGAGAGCAGTCGTAGGAGACTTGGGTGCAGAAGGATAGTTGCAGAGAGCAGAGGTTGGAGACTGAGGTGCAGAAGGACTGTTACAGAGAGCAGAGGTTGGAGACTGGGGTGCAGAAGGACTGTTGCAGAGAACTGAGGTTGGCGACTGAGGTGCACAAGGACCGTTGAAGATAGCAGAGATTCGAGACTGGGGTGCAGAAGAATCTTACAGAGAGCAGAGGTTGGAGACTGAAGTACAGAAGGACTATTGTAGAGAGCAGACTTAGGAGACTGGGGTGCAGAAGGATTGTTGCAGAGAGCAGAGTTTGGAAACTGGGGTGCACAACTGGTAAGAAAGCAGATGTTGGAGACTGGGGTGCCAAAGGACCGTTACAGAGAGCTGAGATTGGGGACTGTGGTGCAAAAAGACTTTTACAAAGAGCAGAGATTGAAGACTGGGGAGCAGAAGAAATGTTACTGAGAGTAGAGTTTGGACACTGGGGTAAAGAAGCATATTACAGCGAGCAGAGTTTGGAGAGTGGGATGAAGAAGGACCTTTGCAGAGAGCAGAATTTGGAGACTGGGGTGCAGAAGAATTGTTACAGAGAACAGAGTTTTGATATTGAGGTGCAGAAGGACTCTTGCATAGAGCAGAAGTCGGAGATTTGGGTGCAGAAGGACTATTGCAGAGAGCAGAATTTGGAGAATGAGGTGCATAAGGACTGTTACAGAGAG
The DNA here is from genome assembly GCF_052094955.1 of Ictidomys tridecemlineatus. NCBI lineage: Eukaryota > Metazoa > Chordata > Mammalia > Rodentia > Sciuridae > Ictidomys > Ictidomys tridecemlineatus. The sequence continues at coordinate 6,978 of NW_027524112.1, forward strand.
CAGAGGATTTAGACAGGGGTGCAGAAGGAATGATAGAGAAAGCAGACTTTGGAGACTGGGGTACAGGAGGACCATTACAGAGAGAAGAGGTTGGAGACTGGGGTGCAGAAGGACTGTTGCAGAGATTAGATGATGAAGACTGGGGTTCAGTAGGACTGTAGCAGAGAGCAGACTTTGTAGACTGTGGTGCAGAAGGACTGATATGGAAATCAGTGTTTGGAGACTGGGGTGCAGAAGGACCGTTAAAGGGAGCAGAGTTTAGAGACTGCGGTAAAGATGGACTGCGACAGAGAGAAGAGTTCGGAGACGGGGTTGCAAAAGGATCTTACAGAGAGCAGAGTTTGGAGACGCGGGTGCAGAAAGACTGTTGCAGAGAGCAGACGTTGGGGACTGGGGTGCAGAAGAATTTTTTCAGAGAGCAGAGGTTTGCAACTGGGGTGTAGAAGGAGTGTTGCAGAGAGCAGAGGTTGTAGACTGAGGTGCAGAAGGGCTGGTACAGGGAGCAGAGTTTGAAGACTGGGATGCAGAAATACTTTTGCAGTAAGCAGAGGTTAGAGACTTGGTTGGAGAAAGAATGTTACAGAGAGCAGATTTTGTAAACTGGGGTGCGAAAAGACCGTTACAGAGAGCAGAGTTTGGAGACTGCAGTAGAGAAGGACTGTTACACAGAGCAGATGTTGGAGACTATGGTGCAGAAGGACTGTTGCAGAGCAGATGTTGGATACTGGGGTGCAGAAGGACTGTTGCAGAGAGCAGAGGTTGGAGACTGTGGTGCAGAAGGACTGAGACAGAAAGCAGATTATGGAGACTGGGGTGAAGAAGGAGCATTACAGAGAGCAGAGGGTAGAGACTTCAGTACAGAAGAACTGTTTTAGAGAACAAGGCTGTAGACTGGGGTGCATAGGGACCATTGCAGAGGGCAGACGTTGGAGACTGTGGTGCAGAAGGTATGTTACAGAGAGCAGAGTGTGGAAACTGGGGTGCAGAAGAATCTTAAAGAGAGGAATGTTTAGAGACATGGGTGCAGAACAATTGTTGCAGAGAGCAGACATTGGAGACTGGGGTGCAAGAGGACTGTTGCAGAGAGCAGTTGTTGAAGACTGAGGTGCAGAAAAACTGTTACAGAGAGCAGTGTTTGGAGACTGGGGTAAAGAAGGACTAATACTGAGAGCTGAGTTTGGTGACTGGAGACCAGAACAATCTTAAAGAGGGGAAATTTTTGAGACTGGGGTGCAGAAAAATGGTTGCAGAGAGCAGACTTTGGAGACTGGGTTGCAGAAGGATCATTGCAGAGAGTAGATTATGGAGACTGGTGAATAGAAGGACTGTTCTAGAGAGCAGAGTTTTGAGACTGGGGTGAAGAAGGACTGTTGCAGAGAGCAGTTGTTGAAGACTGAGGTGTAGAAAAACTGTTACAGAGATCAGTGTTTAGAGACTAAGGTGCAGAAGGACTGTCGCAGAGAGGAGAGTTTGGAGACTGGGTGCAAAAGGACTGTACAGAGTGCAGTGTTTTGAGACTGGGGTTCAGAAAGACTGTTACAGAGAATAGACGTTAGAGACTGCTGTACAGAAGAACTGTTAAAGAGAGCAAAGGTATGAGACAGGTGTACAGAAGGATCTTACAGAGAGCAGAGTTTGGAGACTGAAGTGCAATAGGACTGATGCAAAGAGCAGAGTTTGGAGAATAGGGTGCAGAAGGATTGTTGCAGAGAGAAGAGGTTGGATACTGAGGTGCAGAAGGCCTGTTTCAAATAGCAGAGCTTGGAGACTTTGGAGCAGATGACATGTAACACACAGCAGAGTTTGGAGACTGAATGGCATAAGGATCTTACAGAGAGCAGAGGTTGGTGACTGAGGTGCCGAAGGACTGTCAGAGAGAGCAGAGGTTGGAGACTGGGGTTCAGAAGGATCTTTTCAGAGAGCAGAGTTTTCATAATGAGGTTTAGAAAAACTGTTGCAGAGAGAAGATGTAGGAGACTGGGGTGCAGAAGAACTGTTGCAGAGTGCAGAGGTTGGAGACTTTGGTGTAGAGGGATCATTGCAGAGAACATAGGGTGCAGACTGGGGTGCTGAAGGAGTGTTACAGACAGCAGAATTTTGAGACTGGGGTGAAGAAGGAGTGTTATAGAAAGCAGAGTTTGGAGACTGTTTTTTAGAATGATCTTACAGATAGCAGAGTTTGGCGACTGAGGTGCAGAAGAACTGTTACAGAGAGTAGATGTTGAAGACTGAGTTGAACAAAAACCTTTGAAAAGAGAAGAGGTTGAAGACTGAGGTGCAGAAGGACTGTTGCAGAGTGCAGAGGTTGGAGACTTGGGTGTAGGACTGTTGCAGAGAGCAGAGGTTGGAGTTTGGGTTTCCAAAAAATGTTGCAGCGAGCAGACGTTAGAGACTGAGGTGCAGAAGGACTGTTAGAGAGAGTAGATGTTGAAGACTGAGGTGCAGAAAGACCTTTGCAAAGAGAAGAAGTTGGAGACTGAGGTGCAGAATGACTATTGCAGAGTGCAGAGGTTGGAGACTTGGGTGAAGGACTGTTGCAGAGTGTAGAGGTTGAAGTTTGGGGTTCCAAAAGACTGTTGCAGTGAGCAGACGTTAGAGACTGAAATGCAGAAGGACAGTTACAGAGCACAGATTGGACATTGAGCGCAGAAGGACTGATAGAGAAAGCAGAGGTTGGAGAGTGGGGTGCAGAAGGACCGTTACAGAGAAAACAGTTTGGAAACTGCAGTACAAAAGTACTGTTACAGAGAGCATAGGTTCGAGACTGGGTGGAGAAGGACTGTTGTAGAGAGCAGATGTTGGAGACAGGGGTGCAGAAGGACTGTTGCAGAGAGCAGAGGTTGGAGACTGGGTGCAGTAGGACAATTGCAGAGTGCAGAGTTTGCAGACTGTGGTGGAGAAGGACAGTTACAGAGCAGAGTTTGGAGACTGTGGTGCAGAAGGCCTGTTACAGACAGCAGAGTTTGGAGACTGGGGTGCAGAAAAAGTGTTGTAGAGAACAGAGTTTGAAGACTGGGGTGCAGAAGGATCATTGCAGAGACCAGAGGTTGAAGACTGGGGTGCAGAAGGACTGATACAGAAAACAGAGTTCGGAGACTGGGGTGCGGAATGCCTGTTACAGACAGCAGAGTTTGGAGACTGGGGTGCAGACAGATTGGTATAGAGCAGAGTTTGAATACTGGGTTGCAGAAAGATATTAAAGAGAGCAAAAGTTGGAAACTGAGGTGCAGAAGCACTGTTACAGAGAGAAGATGTTGGAGACTGAGGTGCAGAAGAACCGTTGCAGAGAGAAGACATTGGAGACCGAGGTGCAGAAGGATTGTTACAGAGAGCAGAGGTTGGACACTGGGGTGCAGAAGGACTGATACAGAAAGCAGAGGTTGGAGACTCGGGTGCCGAAGGACCCTTACAGATAGCAGAGGTTGGAGACTGAGGTGCAGAAGGACAGTTGCAGAGAGCAGAGTTTGCAGACTGAGTTGCAGAAGGACTGTTACAGCGGGCAGATTTTAGAGACTGTTGTGGAAAACGACTGATACAGAAAGCAGAGGTTGGATACTGGGGTGCATAAGGACCATTACAGAGAGCAGAGGTTGGAGACTGGGTTGCAGAAGAACTGTTGAAGAGAACAGAGGTTGGAGACTGGGGTGCAGAAGGATCGTTGCGGCGAGCAGAGTATCGAGACTGGGGGGTAGAAGGACTGTTGCAGAGAGCAGAAGTTTTAGACTGGGTTGTAGAAGGACTGTTGCAGAGAGCAGATGTTGGAGACTTCGGTGCTGAAGGACTGTTGCAGAGACCAGAGGTTGGAGACTGGGGTGCAGAAGGACTGTTACAAAGAGCAGACTTTGGACACTGGGGTGCAGAAGGATTGTTGCAGAGAGCAGATTTTGAAGACTGGGGTGCAGAAGGATCATTATAGAGAGCAGAGATTGGAGACTGTGGTGCAGAAGGAGTTTTATAGAAAGCACATGTTGAAGACTGGGGTGCAGTAGGACTTTTACAGAGGGCACAGGTTGGAGACTCATGTGCAGAAAATCTATTTCACAGAGCAAATTTTGGAGACTGGGTTGCAGAAGGAGTGTTGAAGAGAGCAAAGATTGGAGATCGAAAAATGCAGAAGGACCCTTACAGAGAGCAGAGTTTCGACACTGCTTTACAGAAGTACTTTTACAGAGAGCAGAAGTTGGAGACAGGTGTGCAGAAGGATCTTACAGACAGCACAGGTTTGAGACTGGGGTGCAGAAAAACTGGGGCAGAGAGCAGTGGTTAGAGACTGGGGTGCAGAATGATAGGTGAAGAGAGAAGAGTTTGGAGACTGGGGTTCAGAAGAACTGTTGCAGAGAGCAGAGGTTTAAGACTGGTGTGCAGAAGGACTGTTGCAGAGAGCAGAGTTTGAAGAGTGAGGTGCAGAAGGACTGTTACAGAGAGCAGAGTTTGGAAACTGGGGTGTAGAAAAATCTTACAGAGAGGAAAGTTTGTTGACTGGGGTGCAGAAGGATTGTTGTAGAGAACAGACGTTAGAGACTGGGGTGCAGAAGGATCGTTGCAGAGAGTAGATTATGGAGACTGGGGTATAGAAGGACTGTTCTAAAGAGCAGAGTTTGGAGACTGGGGTGCAGAAGAACTGTTGCAGAGAGCAGTTGTTTAAGACTGAGGTGCAGAAAAACTGTTACAGGGAGCAGTGTTTGGAGACTGGGGTGCAAAAGGACTGATACTGAGTGTAGAGTAGAGTTTGAAGACTGGGGAGCAGAAGGATCTTACAGAGAGGAAAGTTTGGAGACTGGGTTGCAGAAGGATTGTTGCAGAGAGCAGACGTTGAAGATTGGGGTGCAGAAGGCCTGTTGCAGAGAGCAGTTGTTGAAGACTGAGGGGCAGAAAAACTGTTACAGAGAGCAGTGTTTGGAGACTGAGGTGCAGAAGGACTGATGAAGAGAGCAGAGGTTGGAGACTGGGTGCAGAAGGACTGTGCAGAGTGCAGTGTTTCCAGACTGAGGTGCAGAACACTGTTGCAGAGGTTGGAGACTGCGGGGAAAGACTGTTACAGAGAGCAGAGGTTGAATCCTGGGGTGCAGAACGACGGATACAGAAAGCAGAGTTTGGAGACTGGGGTGCAGAAGGACCGTTACAGAGAATAGAGTTTGGAGACTGTGGAATAGACGTACTGTTGCAGAGAGCAGAGGTTGGAGACTTGGGTGCATTAGGACTGTTGCAGAGAGCAGAGGTTGAAGAATTGAGTGCAGAAAAATCGTTGCAGAGAGAAGAGGTTGGAGACTGAGGTGCAGAAAACCTGTTACACAGAGAAGAGCTTGGAAACTGGGGAGCAGAAGGCCTGTAACATAGAGCAGCGTTTGGAGACTGGGTGGCATAAGGATCTTACAGAGAGCTGAAGGACTGTCGGAGAGAGCACAGGTTGTAGACTTTGGTCCACAAAGATTGTTGCAGAAAGCTGAGTTTTCAGAATGAGGTTTAGAAAAACTGTTGCAGAGAGCAGATGTTGGAGACAGGGGTGCAGAAGAATTGTTGCAGAGAGCAGAGTTTGGAGACTTGGGTGTAAAAATCGTTGCAGAGAGCAGAGGGTGCAGACTAGGGTGCCAAAGGACTGTTACAGAGAGCAGATGTTGAAGACTGAGGTGCAGAAGGACTGTTACAGAGAGCAGATGTTGAAGACTGAGGTGCAGAAAGACCTTTGCAAAGAGAAGAGGTTGGAGACTGAGGTGCATAAGGACTGTTGCAGAGTGTACAGGTTAAAGACTTGGGTGTAGAAGGACTTTTGCAGAGACCAGAGGTGGGAGATTGGGGTGCCAAAAAACTGTTGCAGAGAGCAGAGGTTGGAGACTTGAGTGCAGAAAGACTGATAGAGAAAGCAGAGGTTGGAGAGTGGGGTGCAGAAGGATCATTACAGAGAGAAGAGTTTGGAAACTGCAGTACAGAAGGACTGTTACAAAGAGCAGAGTTTGGAGACTTTTGTGCAGATGGACTGTTACAGAGTGCAGAGTTTAAAGACTGGGTTGTAGAAGGATCTTTCAGAGAGCAGAGTTGGGAGAATGAGGTGCAGAAGGACTGTTACAGAGAGCAGAATTAGGATACTGGCGTGCAGTATGGTGGTTTAAGGGAGAAGAGTTTTCAGACTGAGGTTCAGAAGGACTGTTGCAGAGAGCAGGTGTTCTAGACTTGGGTGCAGAAGGACTGTTGCAAAGAGGAGAGTTTGGAGACTGGGGTGCAGAAGGACTGTTATAAAGAGCAGAGTTTGGAGACTGGGTTGCTGAAGGATCTTACAGAAAGCAGAGGTTGGAGACTGAGGTGCAGGTGGACTGTTGCAGAGAGTATTGGTTTGATACTGGGGTGCAGAAGTATCGTGCAGAGAGCAGATGTTTCAGACTGAGGTCAAGAAGGACGGTTACAAAGAGCAGACGTTGGAAACTGAGGTTTAGAAGGACTGTTACACATTGGAGAGTTTGAAGACTCAGGTGCAGAAAGACTGTTACAGGAAGCAGAGTTTGGAAATTGGGGTGCAGTCAGACTGCTACAGAGAGCAGAGGTTGGAGACTGCGATATAGGACTGTTACTGAGAGTGGAGGTTGGAGACTGGGGTGCAGAAGGATTCTTACATAGAGCATAGGTTGGAGACTGAGGTGCAAAAGGTTAGATACAGCGAACAGAGGTTAGAGACTGGGGTTAAGACAGACTGATGCAGAAAGCAGAGGTTGGAGACTGGGGTGTAGAAGGACCCTTACAAATAGCACAGGTTAATGACTGCGGTACAGAAGGCCTGTTACAGAGAGCAGATCTTAGAGTCTGGGGAGAAGAAGTACTGTTTCAGAGCACAGAGGTTGGAGACTGGAGTGCAGAAAGACTGTTGCAGAGAGCAAGGTTGGAGACTGAGGTACAGAAAGACTGTTACAGAGAGCAGAGTTTGAAGACTGGGGAGCTGAAGAACTGGTAAAGAGAGCAGAGGTTGGAGACTGGGGTGCAGAAAGATCGTTATAGAGAACAGAGGTCGGAGACAGGGGTGCTGAAGGCCTGTTGCGGAGAGCAGAGTTTGGAGAAGGGGTGCAGAAGTACTTTTACAAAAAGTAGAGCCCGAGGTGCAGAAGTACCATTGCAGAGAGCAGAGGTTGGAGACTGAGGTGCAGAAGGATTGTTACAGAGAGCAGACGTTGGAGACTTGGTCTCAGAGAGACTGCTGCAGAGTGGAGAGGCTGGACATAGGGTGTAGCAGGACTGTTGGGGAGAGCACAGGTTTGAGATTTGGGTGAAGAAAGACTGTTGCAGAGAATACAGGTTGAAGACTGTGTTGCAGTAGGACTGTTACAGAGGCAGAGTTTGGAGACTTTGGTGCAGAAAGACTGTTGCGGAGAGCAGACGTTAGAGACTGGGTTGCAGAAGGACTGTTGCAGACAGCTGAGGTTGGAGATTGGGGTGCAGATGGACTGATACAGAAAGTAGAGTTTGGAGACTCGGGTGCAGAAGGACTGTTGCAGAGAACAGAGGTTGGAGAATGGGTTGCAAAAGGCCTGTTACAGAGAGCAGAGTTTGGAGACTGGTGTGCAGAAGGACTGTTACAGACAGCAGAGTTTGGAGACAGGGTTGCAGATGGATCTTACAGAGAGCAGAGCTTAGAGACTGTGGTACAGCAGGACTGTTACAGAGAACAGAGGTTGGAGACTGGGGTGCAAAAGGATCGTTGCAGAGAACAGAGTTTTCATACTGAGGTGCAGACGGACTGTTGCAGAGAACAGATATTGGAGACTGGGGTGCAGAAGGACTGTTGTAAAGAGCAGAGGATGGAGACTGGGCTGCAGAAGGATCGTTGTAGCGAGCAGAGTTTTGAGACAAGCGTCCAAAAGGAATGTTACAGAAAACAGAGAGCAGATGTTGGAGATTGAGCTGCAGAAGGACTGTTACAGAGAGTAGAGTTTAGAGACTGAGGTGCAGAAGCACCGTTGTAGAGAGCAGAGTTTTGAGACTGAGTTGCAGAAGGATTGTTACAGAGAGCAGAGGTTGGAGACTGCGTTGTAGAAGGATTGTTGCAGATACAGAAGTTTGAGACTTTGGTTCAGAAAGACTTATTAAGAAAGCAGAGGTTCAAGACTGGGGAGCAGAAGAACCCTTATAGAGTGCAGATTTTGGAGACTGCACTACAGGTTGACTGTTACAGAGAGCAGAGGTTGGAGACTGGCGTGCAGAAGAACTGTCGCAGAGAGCAGAGGATGGAGATTGAGGTGCAGAAGGAATGTTGCAGGGAGCAGAGGTTGGAAACTGTGGTGCAGAAGGAATGATACAGATAGGAGAGGTTGAAGACTGGGGTGCAGAATGACCGTTACAGAGAGCAGAGGTTGGAGACTGAGGTATAGAAGGACTGTTAGAGAGAGCAGAGGTTGGAGACTGTGGAGCAGAAGGAGTGTTACAGAGAACATAGGTTGAAGTCTGGGGAGGATAAGGAATGTTACAGAGAGCAGGTTTGGAAAATTGGGTGCAGAAGGATTTTACAGAGATCAGAGTTTGGAGGCTGGGGATCAAAAGCACTGTTACAGTGAGTAGATTTTGGAGACTGAGGTGCATTAGGACTGTTACAAAAAGCAGAGTTTGGACACTGGTGTGCACAAGGATTGTTGCAGAGAGAAGAGTTTTCAGACTTAGGTTCAGAAGGACTGTTGCTGAGAGAAGATGTTGGAGACGGGGGTACAGAAGGACGTTTGCAGAGAGCAGAGGTTGGAGACTGGGGTGCAGAAAGATCGTTGCAGAGAGCAGATGTTGGAGACTGGGGTGAATAAGGATTGTTACAGAGATCAGAGTTTGGAGACTGGGGTACAGAAGAACCATTACAGAGAGAAGAGGTTGGAGACTGTGGGACAGAAGGACTGTTACAGAGAGTAGAGGTTGGAGACTGTGGAGCAGAAGGACTGTTTCAGAGAGCAGAGGTTGGAGACTGGGGAGCAGAAAAAATATTACAGAGAGCAGAGTTTGGAAACTGGGGTGCAGAAGGATCTTACAGAAAGCAGAGGTTGGAGACTGAGGTGCCGAAAGACTGTTACATAAAGCAGAGTTTGAAGACTGGGGTGCAAAATGATCGTTGCAGAGAGCAGAGTTGTCAGACAGAGGTGCAGAAAGACTGTTGCAGGGAGCAGATGTTTGAGACTGGGGTGCAGAAGGACTTTTGCAGAGAGCAGAGGTTGGAAACTGGGGTGCAAATGGATTGTTGTAGAGAGCAGAGTTTTTAGACTGGGGTGCAGAGGGATTGTTACAGAGAGCAGAGGTTGGAGACTGTGGTGCAGAAGGACCATTGCAGAGATCAGAGTTTTGTAACTGAGGTGAAGAAGGATTGTTAAAGAGAACAGAAGTTGGAGACTGTGGTGCAGAAGGACTGTTGCAGAAAGCAGCGTTTGGAGACTGACTTTTAGAAGGACTCATGAAAGAGCAGAGGTTGGAGACTGGGGTGCAGAAAGACTGTTACATTGAGCAGAGTTTGGAGACAGGGTTGCAGAAGGATCTTACAGAGAGCAGAGTTTCGAGACTGAGGTGCAACACGAGTGTTACAGAGAGCAGAATTTGGACACTGGGGTGCAGAAGGATCATTGCAGAGAACAGCGTTTTCAGACTGAGGTGCAGAAGGACTGTTGCAGAGAGCAGAGGTTGAAGACAGGGGTGCGGAAAGACTGTTGCATAGAGCAGATATTGGATACTGGGGTGCACAGGGATCGTTGCAGAGAGAAGAGGTTGCAGAATTGGGTGCAGAAGGACTGTTGCAGAGAGCAGACGTTGTAAACTGGTGAGCAGACGTTGGAAACTGGTGTACAGAAAGATCGTTGCAGAAAGCAGATGTTGGAGACTGGGGTGCAGTAGAACTCCTATAGAGAGCTGAGTTTTCAGACAAGGTTGCACAAGGATCTTACGAAGAGCAGAGTTGTAGACAGATGTGCAGCAGGACTGTTACAGCTAGCAGAGGTTGGAGACTGGGGTGCAGAGGATTGGTGTAGAGAACAGAGTTTTCAGACTGAGGTGCAGAAGGACTTTTGCAGAGAGCACATGTTGGAGACTGGGGTGCAGAAGGACTGTTGCTAAGAGCAGAGTTTGGGGAGTGGGGTGCAGAATGATCGTTGTAGAGAGCAAAATTTTGATACTGGTGTGCAGAAGGATTGTTATATAGAACAGAGTTTGGAGAATGTGGTGCAGAAGGCCTATAACAAAGAGAAGAGTTTGGAGAAGGGATTCATAAGTACATTTACAGAGAGTAGTTTTTGGAGACTGAGGTGCAGAAGGACCATTGCAAAAAGCAGAGGTTGAAGACTGAGGTGCAGAAGCATTGTTACAGAGAGCAGAGATTGTAAACTGGGTTGCAGAGGGACTGTTGCAAAGAGCAGAGGCTGCACACTGGTGTGTAGAAGAATTTTTGCGGAGAGCACAGGTTGGAGATTGGGGTGCAGAAGAACTGTTGCAGAATGCAGATGTTGGAGACTTGGGTGCAGAAGGACTGTTGCAGAGAGCAGAGTTTGTAGACTGAGGTTCAGAAGCACTGTTACAGAGAGCAGAGGTTGGAGAATGGGGTGCAAAAGGCCTGTTACAGAGAGCAGAGATTGGAGACTGGGGTTCCGAAGGACTGTTACAGAAAGCAGGGTTTGGAGACATGGTTGCAGAAGGATCGTTGCAAAGAACATAGTTTTCAGACTTAGGTGCAGAAGGACTGTTGAAGAGAGCGGAGTTTGGAGACTGAGTTGCAGAAGGACTGTTACAGAAAGCAGAGTTTGGAGAGTGGGGTGCAGAAGACTGATAAAGAAAGCTGACGTTGGAGTCTGGGGTTCAAAAAGAGTATTACAGAGAGCAGAGTTTTGAGACTGCGCTACAGAAGGACTGTTACAGAGAGCAGAGGTTGGAGACTGAGGTCCAGAAGGATTGTTACGGAGATCAGTGGGTGGAGACTGGGGTGCAGAAGGACAGTTACAGAGAGCACATATGGAGACTGTTGTGCATAAAAAATGTTGCAGAGAGCAGAAGTTGGAGACTGGGGTGCAGAAGGACTGTTAGTGAGAGCAGAGTTTGTAGACTGGGGTGCAGAAGAACTGATAAAGAAAGCTCATGTTAAAGACTGGGGTTCAGAAGGACCATTACAGAGAGCAGATTTTTGAGACTGCGGTACATAAGGATTGTTACAGAAAGCAGAGTTTAGAGACTGAGGTGCAGAAGGAGTGTTGCAGGGAGTAGAGCTTTGAGACTTTGGTGCAGAAGGACTGTGGCAGAGAGCAGAGTTTGGAGACTTAGGTGAAGAAGGACTGTTACCGAGAGCAGAGGTTGGAGACTGGGGTGCAGAAGTACTGATACAGAAAGTAGAGGTTGGAGACTGTGGTGCAGAAGGACCTTTACAGAGAGAAGATTTTTGAGACTGCACTACAGAGAACAGAGGTTGAAGAAGGGGTGCAGAAGGTCTGTTACAGAGGGCAGAGTTTACAGACTGGGTTGCAGAAGGATCTTACAGAGAGCAGATTTTTTTTATTTGGATGTGAATTTTTTTTTATTGGTTGTTCAAAACATTACAAAGCTCTTGACATATCATATTTCATACATTAGATTCAAGTGGGTTATGAACTGCCATTTTTACCCCAAATACAGATTGCAGAATCACATCGGTTACACATCCACATTTTTACATAATGCCATATTAGTAACTGTTGTATTCTGCTACCTTTCCTATCCTCTACTATCCCCTCTCCCCTCCCCTCCCATCTTCTCTCTCTACCCCATCTACTGTAATTTGTTTCCCTCCTTGTTTTTTTTTTATTGGTTGTTCAAAACAGAGCTCAAGACATATCATCTTTCATACATTCGACCCAATTGGGTTTTGAACTCCCCAAATACATAATACAGACTCACTTCTGTTACATACTCACATTTTTACATAATGGCATATTAGTGACTGTTGTATTCTGCTACCTTTCCTATCCCCTACTATCCCCCCTCCCCTCCCCTCCCCTCCCAACATCCCTCTCTACCTCCTCTGCTGTTGTTCAATTCTCTCCCCTTTTTTCCCCCCACCCCCTTGCCCCTCATAACCTCTTATTATTTTGTGTATCACTGAAGGTCTCCTACCATTTCCATATGTTTTCCCTTCTCTCTTCCTTTCTCTCCCCCCATTCGTCTTAGTTTACTGTTAGTCTTTTCCTCATGCTCTTCCTTCCTGTTCTATTCTTAGTGGCTCTCTTTATATCAAAGAAGACATTTGACATTTGTTTTTTAGGGCTTGGCTAGCTTCACTTAGCATAATCTGCTCTAATGCCATCCATTTCCCTGCAAATTCTATGATTTTGTCGTTTCTTAGTGCTGCATAATACTCCATTGTGTATAGCTGCCACAATTTTTTTATCCACTCATCTATTGAAGGGCATCTAGGTTGGTTCCACAGTCTAGCTATTGTGAATTGTGCTGCTATAATCATTGATGTGGCCGTATCCGTATAGTGTGCTCTTTTAAGGTCCTCAGGTAATAGTCCAAGAAGGGCAATAGCTGGGTCAAATGGTGGATCCATTCCCAGCTTTCCCAGAAATCTCCATACTGCTTTCCAAATTGGCCTCACCATTTTGCAGTCCCACCAGCAGTGAACAAGTGTGCCCTTTTCCCCACATCCTCGCCAACGCTTATTGTTGTTTGACTTCATAATGGCTGCCAATCTTACAGGAGTGAAATGGTATCTTAGGGTGGTTTTGATTTGCATTTCTCTGATTGCTAGAGATGTTGAGCATTTTCTCATGTGCTTGTGGATTGATTGTATGTCCTCCTCTGAGAAGTGTCTGTTCAGGTCCTTGGCCCATTTGTTGATTGGATTATTTGTTATCTTATTGTTTAATTTTTTGAGTTCTTTGTACAGAGAGCAGATTTTTGAGACTGAAGTACAGAAGGACTTTTACAGAGAGCAGAGGTTGGAGACTGGGGTGGAGAAGAACTGTTTTAGAGAACAGATGTTTGAGTCTGTGTTGCAAAAGGACTGTTGGAGAGAGCAGAGGATAAATACTGGAGTGTAAAAGTACTGTTGCAGAAAGCAGAATTTGCAGACTGAGTTGCGGAAGGACTGTTACAGCGGGCAGAGTTTGGAGACTGTGGTGGAAGACGACAGACGCAGAAAGCAGAGGTTGGATACTGGTGTGCATAAGTACCCTTACAAAGAACAAAGGTTGGAGACTACGGTACAGAAGGACTGTTACAGAGAGTAGAGGTTGGATACTGGGGTGCAGAATAACTGTTTTAGAGAACAGAGGTTGGAGACTGGGGTGCAAAGTGATCGTTGCAGAGAGCAGAGTTGTCATACTGAGGTGCAGAAAGACTGTTGCAGGGAGCAGATGTTGGAGACTTGGGTGCAGAAAAACTTTCGCAGAGAGCAGAGGTGGGAAACTGGGGTGCCAAAGGATTGTTGTAGAGAGCAGAATTTTTAGACTGGGGTGCAGAGGGATCATTGCAGAGAGCATAGGTTGGAGACTGGGGTGCAGTAGAACTCCTACAGAGAGCAGAGTTTTTAGACAAGGTTGAACATGGATCTTACAGAGAGCAGAGTTTTAGACGGATCTGCAGCAGGACTGTTACAGAGAGCAGAGGTTGGAGACTGGGGTGAAGAAAGATCGTTGTAGAGTACAGAGTTTTCAGACTGAGGTGCAGAAGGATTTTTGCAGAAAGCACATGTTGGAGACTGGGGTGCAGAAGGACTGTTGCAAAGAGCAGAGTTTGGGGAGTAGGGTGCAGAAGGATCGATGTAGAGAGCAAAATTTTGAGACTGGGGTGTAGAAGGATTGTAATAGAGAACATAGGTTGGAGAATGGGGTGCAGAAGGCATATTACGGAGAGCAGAGTTTGGAGAAGGTGTTCAAAAGTACATTTACAGAGAGTAGTTTTTGGAGACTGAGGTTTAGAAGGACCGTTTCAGAGAGCAGAGGTTGAAGACTGAGGTGCAGAAGGATTCTTACAGAGAGCAGAGGTTGGAGACTGGCTTGCAGAGGGACTGTTGCAGAGAGCACAGGTTGGAGATTGGGGTGTAGAAGGACTGTTGCAGAGAGCAGAATTTTGATACTGGGTTACAGAGGCAGAGGTTGGAGATTTGGTGCAGAAGGACTGTTGCAGAGAGCAGATTTTGGAGACTGGGGAGCAGAAGGAGTGTTACAGAGAGCAGAGTTTGTAGAGTGAGATGCAGAAAGACTATTACAGAGAGCAGAGGTTTGAAATTGTGGTGCAGATGGACTAATACAGTAAGTAGAGATTGGAGACTGGGGTGCAGAAGGACTGTTACAGAGAGCAGAGTTTGGAGACTGGGGTGCAGAAGACTTGTAAGAGAGAAGAGGTCAAAGACTTCTGTTCAGAAGGATTGTTACACATAGCACTGTTTGGAGAGTGGGGTGCAGAAGGATTGTTGCAGAGATCAGAGGTTTCAGACTGACGCTTAGAAGGACTGATACAGAGAGCATAGGTTAGTGTCTGAGGTGCAGAAGGACTTTTACAAAGCAGAGTTTGGAGACTGGGGTGCAGAAGGACCATTTCAGAGAGCAGATGTTGGAGACTGGGTTGCAAAAAGACTGTTACAGAGAGCAGAAGTTGGAGACTGGGGTGCTGAAGCATCATTACAGTGAGCATAGTTTGGAGACTGAGGTGTGGAAGGTCTGTTACAGAGAGCAAAGGTTTGAAACTGGGGTGCAGAAGGATTGTTGCAGAGAGCATACTTTTCAGACTGAGGTGCAGAACGAATGTAGAAGAGAGCAGATGTTGGATTCTGGGGTGCAGAGGACTGTTACAGAGAGCAGAGTTTGGAGACTGGGGTGCATAAGGATCGTAACAGAGAGCACAGGTTGGAGAGTGGGGTGCAGAAGGCCTGTTACAGAGAGCAGAGTTTGAAGTCTGGGGTGCGGAAGGCCTTTTAGAGAGATCAGAATTTGGAGACTGGGGTTCAGAAAAACTGTTACAGAGAGCAGAGCTTGTAGACTGGTTTGCAGAAGGACTGTTGCACAGAGCAGATTTTGGAGACTGTGGTGAAAAAGGATCCTTGCAGAGATCAGAGGTTGTAGACTGAGGTGCAGAAGTATCGCTACAGAGAGCAGAGATTGCAGACTGGGGTGAAGCAGGACAGATACAGAGAGCACAGGTGGGAGACTGGGTTGCAGAAGAAATGTTGCAGAGAGCAGAGTTTGGAGACTGGGCTGCAGAAGGACTGTTACAGGGAGCAGTGGTTGGAGACGGAGGTGCAGATGGTTCATTGCAAAGAGAAGAGGTTGGAGACTGGGGTGCATTAGACCTGTTACAAAGAGCAGAGTTTGGAGACTGTGGTGCAGAAGACCTGTTACAAAGAGCAGAGGTTGGAGACTGAGGTGCAGAATGATCATTGCAGAGAGCAGAGGTTTCAGACGGTGGTGCAGAATGATCTTTACAGAGAGAAGAGGTTGGAGACTGGGGTGCAGAAAGACAGTTACTGAGAGCACAGATGGAGACTGGGGTGCAGACGAAATGTTTCAGAGATCAGAAGTTGGAGACTGGGGTGGAGAAGGACTGTTTCTTAGAGCAGAGGTTAGAGACTGGGGTGCAGAAGAACTGATACAGAAAGCTGACGTTAGAGACTGGGGTGCAGAAGGACCGTTACAGAGAGCAGAGTTTTGAGACTGCGTTACAGAAGGACTATTACAGAGAGAAGAGGTTAGATACTGGGGTGCAGAAGGACTGATGGAGAGAACAGAGTTTGGAGACTGGGGTACAAACAAACCGTTTCAGAGAGCAGAGTTTGGAGACTCAGGTGCAGAAGGATTGTTACAGAGAGCAGAGTTAGGATAGTGGTGTGCAAAAGGACTGATCCAGAGAACTTATGTTGGAGAATAGGATTCAGAAGGACTGTTACAGATAGCAGCTGTTGGAGACTGAGGTGCTGAAGGATCATTTCAGAGAGCAGATATTGGAGACTGAGGTGCAGAAGAACTGTTACAGAGAGAAGCGGTTGGAGACTGGGGTTCAGAAGGATTATTAAAGAGAGCAGAGGATGGAGACTGCGGTGCAGAAAGAGTGTTACAGAGAGCAGAGTTTGTAGATTGGTGTCCAGAAGAACTGTTAAAGAGAGCAGAGGTTGGAGACTGAGATGCAGAAAGATTGTTACAGAGAGCAGAGTTTTGACACTGATGTTCAGAAGGACTGTTACAGAGAGCAGAGCTCGGAGACTGTTGTTTAGAAGGATCATTGCAAAGAACAGAGGTTTGACTGAGGTGCAGAAGGATCGTTGCAGAGAGCCGAGGTTCCAGACTGAGGTGCAGAAGGATCGCTACAGAGAGCAGAGGTTGAAGACTGAGGTGCAGAAGGACATTTACAGAGAGCACAGGTTGGAGACTGGGGTTAAAAAAATGTTGCAGAGAGCAGAGGTTGGAGACTGGGGTGCAGAAGGACTGTTGCAGAGAGCAGATTTTGGAGACTGCGGTACAGAAGGACTTTTACAGAGAGGAGAGGTGGGAGACTGGGGTGCAGAAGGATTCTTACAGAGAGCAGAGGATGGAGACTGGGGTGAAGAATAACTGTTGCATAGAGCAGACGTTGGAGACTGGGGTGCAGAAAGTTCGTTGAAGATAGTAGAGGTTTGAGACTGCAGTGTAGAAGGACTTTTGCAGAGAGCAGAGGTTTGAGACTGGGGTGCAGAAGGACTTTTACAGAGAGCAGAAGTTGGGAACTGAGGTGCAGAAGGACTGTTACAGAGAGCAGAGGTTGGAGACTGGGGTGCAGAAGAACTGATACAGAAAGCAGAGTGTGAAGACTGGGGTGCAGAACGACCGTTACACAAAGCAGAGTATTGAGACTTCAGTACACAAGGACTGTTAGAGAGAGCTGAGTTTGGAGCATGGGGTGCAGAAGGAAAAATGCAGAAAAAAAAGTTTGGAGACTGGGGTGCCGAAGGACAGTTACAGAGAGCACAGATGGAGATTGGAGTGCAAAAGAAATGTTGCAGAGAGCAGAAGTTGGAGACTGAGGTGAAGAAGGACCGTTGCAGATAGCAGAAGATGGAGACTGAAGTGTGAAGAACTGTTACAGAGAGCAAAGTTTGGAGACTGGGGTGCAGAAGAACTGATACAGAAAGCAGACGTTGGAGACTGGGGTGCAATAGGACCGTTACAGAGAGCAGATCTTGGAGACTGCGGTACAGAAGGACTGTTACAGAGAGCAGATGTTGGAGACATGGGTGAAGAAGGACTGATGCAGAGAACAGAGTTTGGAGACTGGGGTGCGTTTCAGAGAGCAAAGGTAGGAAACTGGGGTCCAGTAGGACTGGTTCAGAGTGCAGAGTTTTCACACTGATGTGCAGAAAGACTGTAGTAGAGAGAAGATATTGGATCCTGGGGACCATAAAGACTGTCATAGAGAGCAGAGTTTGGAGACTGGGTTGCAGAAGAATCGTTGCCGAGAGCACAGGTTTGGGACTGGGGTGCAGAAGGACTGTTACAGAGAGCAGAGGTTGAAGACTTGGGTGCAGAAGGTCTGTTACAGAGCAGAGTTTGGAGACTGGGTTTAGAAGGACTGTTACACAGAGCAGAGTTTGAGGAATGGGTTTCAGAAGGATCTTACAGAGAACAGAGTTTGCAGACAGAGGTGCAGAAGGACTTTTGTAGAGCATAGAGGTTGGAGACTTAGGAGCAGAAAGACTGTTGTAGAGAGCAGAGGTTAAAGACTGAGGTCCAGAAGGATTGTTACAGAGATCAGAGTGTGGAGACTGGAAAGAAGAAGGAGTGTTACAGAGAGCAGAGTTTGGAGACTGGGTTGCATTAGAACTGTTACCTGGAGCAGAGGTTGGAGACTCGGGTGCAGAAGGACTGTTGCAGAGAGCAGAGTTTGGAAACTGAGGTGAAGAAGAACTGTTACAAAGAGCAGAGGTTGGAAACTCGGGTTCAGAAAAACCATTGCAGAGAGCAGAGGTTGGAATCTGGGGAGAAGTAGGATCTTTGCAGAGAACGGATGTTGGAGACTGGGGTGCAGAAGGACTCTTACAGAGAGCAGAAGTTGGAGACTGAAATGCAGAAGGACCTTTACAGATTGCAGAACTTCGAGACTGAGGTGGAGTAGTACTTTTACAATGAGGAGAGATTGGAGACTGGGGTGCAAAGGTATTCTTAAAGAGAGCAGTGTATAAAGACTGGGGTACAGAAGGAGTTTTACAGAGTGCAGTGTTTGGAGATTGCGGTTCAGAAGAACTGTTACAGAGAGCAGATGTTGAAGACTGGGGTGTAGAAGGTCTCTTATAGGGAACAGAGTTGGGAGATGAATTTTTACAGAGAGCAGAGTTTGGACACTGATGTGCAGAAGGACAGTTACATAGAGCAGAGCTTGGATACTGGGGTGCAGAAGGAGTGTTGCAGAGATCAGAGTTTGGAGACTGTGGTGAAAAAGGATCTATGCAGAGAGCAGAGGATGAAGACTGAGGTGCAGAAGGATTGCTACAGAGAGCAGAGTTTGAACATTGGGGTGCAGCAGGACAGTTGCAGAGAGCACTGTTTGGAAACTGGGGTGAAGAAGGACGGTAGAAGAGAGCAGAGTTTGAAGACTGGGGTGTAGAAGGACTGTTGCAGAGAGAAGAGGTTGGAGACTGGGGTGCAGAAAGACTGTTGCAGAGAGCAGAGGTTGGAGACTGAGGTGAAGAAGGACTGTTACAAAGAGCAGAGGTTGGAGACTTGGGTGCAGAATAACTGATATCGAAAGTAGAGTTTGGATTCTCTGGTGCAGAAGGACCATTACAGACAGTAGAGGTTGGAGACTTCAGTACAGAAGGACTGTTAAAGAGAGCAGAGTTTGGAGCCTGGGGTGTATAAAGACTTTTGCTTAGAACAGAGGTTGGAGACTGGGGTGCAGAAAAACTTTTGCAGAAAGCAGAAGTTGGAGATTGAGGTGAAGAAAGATCATTGCAGAGAGCAGAGTTTTCAGACTGAGGTGCAGAAGGAATGTTACAGAGAGCAGATGTGAAAGACTGGGGTGTACAAAGACTGTTGGAGAGTTTAGCAGTTGGAGAATGGCGTCTAGAAGGACTGTTGCTGATAGCAGAGGTTGGAAACTGGGGTGGAGAAGAACTGCTGCAGAGAGTAGAGGTTAGAGACTGAGGTGGACAAGGTCTGTTACAGAGAGCAGACGTTGGAGACTGGGGTGCAGAAGGACTGATACAGAAAGCAGACATTGGTGACCTGGGTTCAGAAGGACTGTTGCATAGAGCAGATGTTGGAGACTGGGGTGCAGAAGGACTGTTGCAGAGATCAGAGATTGCAGACTGGGGTGAAGAAGAACTATTGCAGAGAGCAGAGGTTGCAGACTGATGTACAGAAGGACTGTTACAGAGAGCAGAGTTTGGAGAATGTGGGACAGAAGGACTGATACAGAAAGCAGAGGTTGGAGACTGGGCTTTAGAAAGACCCTTACAGAGAACAGAGGTTGGAGACTGCGGTACAGAAGGACTGTTACAGAGAGCAGAGGTTGGAGACTGGGGTGCAGAATAAGTGTTGTAGAGAACAGAGGTTTGAGACTGGGGTGCAGAAGGACCATTGCAGAAAGCAGAGGTTGGAGTTTAGGTCACAGAAGTACTATTGCAGAGAGAAGAGGTTGGTGTCTGAGGTGCAGAAGGACTGTTATAGAGAGCCGAGTTTCGAGACTGGGGTGCAGAAGGACTGATACAGAAAGGAGAGTTTGGATACTGGGTTGCAGAAGGACCATTACAGAGAGCAGAGGTTGGAGACTCAAGTACAGAAGTACTGTTACAGAGAGCAGAGGTTGGAGACTGCGGTGGAAAAGGACTGTTACAGAGAGCATATTTTGGAGACTGGGTTGAGGAAGAATGTTGTAGAGAGAAGAAGGTGACGACTGCGTTGCAGAAGCATTGTTGCAGAGAGCAGAGGTTGCAGAGTGAGGTGCAGAAGGACTGTTACAGAGAGAAGAGTTTGGAGACTGTAGTGAAGAAAGACTGATACAGAAAGCAAAGGTTGGAGACTGGGGTTCAGAAGGACTCTTATGGAGAACAGAGGTTGAAGACTGCGGTTCATAAGAACTTTTTTAGAGAACAGGTTGGAGACTGGGGTGCAGAAGAAATGTTACGAAGAGCAGCATTTGGAAACTTGGATTCAGAAGGATCTCACAGAGAGGAAAGTTTGGAGACTGGAGTGCAGAAGGAATTTTGCAGAGAGCAGACGTTGGAGACTGGGGTGCAGAAGGATTGTTGCAGAGAGTAGATTATAAAGACTGGGGTATAGAAGGACTATTCTAGAGAGCAGAGGTTGGAGACTGGGGTGCAGAAGGACTCTTGCAGATAGAAGTTATTGAAGACTGATGTGCAGAATAACTGTTACAGAGAGCAGTGTTTGGAGACTGGGGTGCAGGACTGATACTGAGAGCACAAATTGGAGACTGGGGTGCAGAAGGACTGTTAAAGAGAGTAGAGTTTATAGACTTGAATGCAAAAGGCCTGTTAAAGAGAGGAGAGGTTGTAGACTGCAGTACAGTAGTCCTCTTACAGAGAACAGAGGTTGGAGACTGATGTGCAGAAGGACTGTTACAGAGAGCAGAGGTTGGAGACTGTGGTGCAGAAAGAGTGTTGCAGAGTGCAGTGTTTGGAGACTGGGGTGCAGAAGGACTGTTGCAGAGAGCAGAGGTTGGAGACTTGGGTGCAGAATGACTTTTACAGAGAGCAGAGGTTGAAGCCTGGCGTCCAGAAAGACGGATAAAGAAAGCAGACTTTGAAGACTGGGTTGCAGAATGACTGATACAGAAAGCAGAGTTTGGAGATGGGGTGCAAAAGGATACTTACAGAGAACAGAGGTTTGAGACTGTGGAACAGACGGACTGTTACAAAGAGCAGAGGTTGGAGACTGGGGTGTAGAAGGACTGTTGCAGAGAGCAGAGGTTGGAGACTGAGGTGAAGAAGGACTGTTATAGAGAGCAGAGGTTGGAGACTTGGGTGCAGAATAACTGATATCGAAAGTAGAGTTTGGAGTCTCTGGTGCAGAAGGACCATTACAGACAGTAGATGTTGGAGACTTCAGTACAGAAGGACTGTGAAAGAGAGCAGAGTTTGGAGCCTGGGGTGTACAAAGACTTCTGCTTAGAACAGAGGTTGGAGACTGGGGTGCAGAAAAACTTTTGCAGAGAGCAGAAGTTGGAGACTGAGGTGCAGAAGGATCGTTGCAGAGAGCAGAGTTTTCAGACTGTGGTGCAGAAGGAATGTTACAGAGAGCAGATGTGAAAGACTGGGGTGTACAAGGACTGTTGCAGAGTTTAGCAGTTGGAGAATGGCGTCTAGAAGGACTGTTGCCGAGAGCAGAGGTTGGAAACTGGGGTGGAGAAGAACTGCTGCAGAGAGTAGAGGTTAGAGACTGAGGTGCACAAGGTCTGTTACAGAGAGCAGACGTTGGAGATTGGGGTGCAGAAGGACTGATACAAAAAGCAGACATTGGTGACCTGGGTTCAGAAGGACTGTTGCATAGAGCAGATGTTGGAGACTGGGGTGCAGAAGGACTGTTCCAGAGATCAGAGATTGCAGACTGGGGTGAAGAAGAACTATTGCAGAGAGAAGAGGTTGCAGACTGATGTACAGAAGGACTGTTACAGAGAACAGAGTTTGGAGAATGTGGGACAGAAGGACTGATACAGAAAGCAGAGGTTGGAGACTGGGCTTTAGAAGGTCCCTTACAGAGAACAGAGGTTGGAGACTGCGGTACAGAAGGACTGTTACAGAGAGTAGAGGTTGGAGACTGGGGTGCAGAATAAGTGTTGTAGAGAACAGAGGTTTGAGACTGGGGTGCAGAAGGACCATTGCAGAAAGCAGAGGTTGGAGATTAGGTCACAGAAGTACTATTGCAGAGAGAAGAGGTTGGTGTCTGAGGTGCAGAAGGACTGTTATTGAGAGCCGAGTTTCGAGACTGGGGTGCAGAAGGACTGATACAGAAAGCAGAGTTTGGATACTGGGTTGCAGAAGGACCATTACAGAGAGCAGAGGTTGGAGACTGCAGTACAGAAGTACTGTTACAGAGAGCAGAAGTTGGAGACTGCCGTGGAAAAGGACTGTTACAGAGAGCATATTTTGGAGACTGGGGTGAGGAAGGAATGTTGTAGAGAGAAGAAGTTGACGACTGCATTGCAGAAGCACTGTTGCAGAGAGCAGAGGTTGCAGAGTGAGGTGCAGAAGGACTGTTACAGAGAGAAGAGTTTGGAGACTGTGGTGAAGAAAGACTGATACAGAAAGCAGAGTTTGGAGACTGGGGTTCAGAAGCACTCTTATGGAGAGCAGAGGTTGAAGACTGCGGTACATAAGAACTTTTTTAGAGAACAGGTTGGAGACTGGGGTGCAGAAGAAATGTTATGAAGAGCAGCGTTTGGAAACTTGGATTCAGAAGGATCTCACAGAGAGGAAAGTTTGGAGACTGGAGTGCAGAAGGAATTTTGCAGAGAGCAGACGTTGGAGACTGGGGTGCAGAAGGATTGTTGCAGAGAGTAGATTATAAAGACTGGGGTATAGAAGGACTGTTCTAGAGAGCAGAGATTAGAGACTGGGGTGCAGAAGGACTCTTGCAGATAGAAGTTATTGAAGACTGATGTGCAGAATAACTGTTACAGAGAGCAGTGTTTGGAGACTGGGGTGCAGGACTGATACTGAGAGCACAAATTGGAGGCTGGGGTGCAGAAGGACTGTTAAAGAGAGTAGAGTTTAGAGACTTGAATGCAGAAGGCCTGTTAAAGAGAGGAGAGGTTGTAGACTGGAGTACAGAAGTCCTCTTACAGAGAACAGAGGTTGGAGACTGATGTGCAGAAGGACTGTTACAGAGAGCAGAGGTTGGAGACTGGCTTGCAGAAAGACTGTTGCAGAGTGCAGTGTTTGGAGACTGGGGTGCAGAAGGACTGTTGCAGAGAGCAGAGGTTGGAGACTTGGGTGCAGAAGGACTGTTACAGAGAGCAGAGGTTGAAGCCTGGCGTGCAGAAAAACGAATAAAGAAAGCAGACTTTGAAGACTGGGTTGCAAAAAGACTGATACAGAAAGCAGAGGTTGGAGATGGGGTGCAGAAGGACCCTTACAGAGAACAGAGGTTTGAGACTGCGGTACAGAAGGACTGTTACAGAAAGCAGAGTTTGGAGACTGGGGTGCAGAAGGACTGTTGCAGAGAGCAGAGGTTGGAGACTCTGGTGCTGAAGGACCATTGCAGGAAGCATATGTTGGAGACTGGGTTTCAGAAGGCTCTTACAGAGAAAAGTGTTTGGACACTGAGGTGCAGAAGGACTGTTGCAGAGGGCAGAGGTTCGAGATTGGGGCGCAGGACTGTTGCAGAGAGCAGAGGTTGGAGTCTGAGGTGCAGAAGGACTGCTACAAAGAGAAGAGGTTGGTGACTTCGGTGAAAAAGTACTATTGCAGAGAGCAGATTTTAAAGACTGGGGTGAGCAAGGACTTTTGCAGATAGCAGATGTTGCAGAGTGAGGTGCAGAAGGACTGTTACAGAGAGCAGAGTTTGGAGACTGTGGTGCAGTAGGACTGATACAGAAAGCAGAGGTTGGAGATTGGGTGCAAAAGGACCCTTACAGAGAACAGAGGTTTGAGACTGTGGTACAGAAGGACTGTTACAAAGAGCAGAGTTTGGAGACTGGGGTGTAGAAGGACTGTTGCAGAGAGCAGAGGTTGGAGACTGAGGTGAAGAAGGACTCTTATAGAGAGCAGAGGTTGGAGACTTGGGTGCAGAATAACTGATATCGAAAGTAGAGTTTGGAGTCTCTGGTGAAGAAGGACCATTACAGACAGTAGATGTTGGAGACTTCAGTACAGAAGGACTGTGAAAGAGAGCAGAGTTTGGAGCCTGGGGTGTACAAAGACTTCTGCTTAGAACAGAGGTTGGAGACTGGGGTGCAGAAAAACTTTTGCAGAGAGCAGAAGTTGGAGACTGAGGTGCAGAAGGATCGTTGCAGAGAGCAGAGTTTTCAGACTGTGGTGCAGAAGGAATGTTACAGAGAGCAGATGTGAAAGACTGGGGTGTACAAGGACTGTTGCAGAGTTCAGCAGTTGGAGAATGGCGTCTAGAAGGACTGTTGCCGAGAGCAGAGGTTGGAAACTGGGGTGGAGAAGAACTGCTGCAGAGAGTAGAGGTTAGAGACTGAGGTGCACAAGGTCTGTTACAGAGAGCAGACGTTGGAGATTGGGGTGCAGAAGGACTGATACAAAAAGCAGACATTGGTGACCTGGGTTCAGAAGGACTGTTGCATAGAGCAGATGTTGGAGACTGGGGTGCAGAAGGACTGTTCCAGAGATCAGAGATTGCAGACTGGGGTGAAGAAGAACTATTGCAGAGAGAAGAGGTTGCAGACTGATGTACAGAAGGACTGTTACAGAGAACAGAGTTTGGAGAATGTGGGACAGAAGGACTGATACAGAAAGCAGAGGTTGGAGACTGGGCTTTAGAAGGTCCCTTACAGAGAACAGAGGTTGGAGACTGCGGTACAGAAGGACTGTTACAGAGAGTAGAGGTTGGAGACTGGGGTGCAGAATAAGTGTTGTAGAGAACAGAGGTTTGAGACTGGGGTGCAGAAGGACCATTGCAGAAAGCAGAGGTTGGAGATTAGGTCACAGAAGTACTATTGCAGAGAGAAGAGGTTGGTGTCTGAGGTGCAGAAGGACTGTTATTGAGAGCCGAGTTTCGAGACTGGGGTGCAGAAGGACTGATACAGAAAGCAGAGTTTGGATACTGGGTTGCAGAAGGACCATTACAGAGAGCAGAGGTTGGAGACTGCAGTACAGAAGTACTGTTACAGAGAGCAGAAGTTGGAGACTGCCGTGGAAAAGGACTGTTACAGAGAGCATATTTTGGAGACTGGGGTGAGGAAGGAATGTTGTAGAGAGAAGAAGTTGACGACTGCATTGCAGAAGCACTGTTGCAGAGAGCAGAGGTTGCAGAGTGAGGTGCAGAAGGACTGTTACAGAGAGAAGAGTTTGGAGACTGTGGTGAAGAAAGACTGATACAGAAAGCAGAGTTTGGAGACTGGGGTTCAGAAGCACTCTTATGGAGAGCAGAGGTTGAAGACTGCGGTACATAAGAACTTTTTTAGAGAACAGGTTGGAGACTGGGGTGCAGAAGAAATGTTATGAAGAGCAGCGTTTGGAAACTTGGATTCAGAAGGATCTCACAGAGAGGAAAGTTTGGAGACTGGAGTGCAGAAGGAATTTTGCAGAGAGCAGACGTTGGAGACTGGGGTGCAGAAGGATTGTTGCAGAGAGTAGATTATAAAGACTGGGGTATAGAAGGACTGTTCTAGAGAGCAGAGATTAGAGACTGGGGTGCAGAAGGACTCTTGTAGATAGAAGTTATTGAAGACTGATGTGCAGAAAAACTGTTACAGAGAGCAGTGTTTGGAGACTGGGGTGCAGGACTGATACTGAGAGCACAAATTGGAGACTGGGGTGCAGAAGGACTGTTAAAGAGAGTAGAGTTTAGAGACTTGAATGCAGAAGGCCTGTTAAAGAGAGGAGAGGTTGTAGACTGGAGTACAAATGTCCTCTTACAGAGAACAGAGGTTGGAGACTGATGTGAAGAAGGACTGTTACAGAGAGCAGAGATTGGAGACTGGCTTGCAGAAAGACTGTTGCAGAGTGCAGTGTTTGGAGACTGGGGTGCAGAAGGACTGTTGCAGAGAGCAGAGGTTGGAGACTTGGGTGCAGAAGGACTGTTACAGAGAGCAGAGTTTGAAGCCTGGCGTGCAGAAAAACGGATAAAGAAAGCAGACTTTGAATACTGGGTTGCAGAAAGACTGATACAGAAAGCAGAGGTTGGAGATGGGGTGCAGAAGGACCCTTACAGAGAACAGAGGTTTGAGACTGCGGTACAGAAGGACTGTTACAGAGAGCAGAATTTGGAGACTGGGGTGCAGAAGGACTGTTGCAGAGAGCAGAGGTTGGAGACTCTGGTGCTGAAGGACCATTGCAGGAAGCATATGTTGGAGACTGGGTTTCAGAAGGCTCTTACAGAGAACAGAGTTTGGACACTGAGGTGCAGAAGGACTGTTGCAGAGAGCAAAGGTTCTATATTGGGGCGCAGAAGGACTGTTGCAGAGAGCAGAGGTTGGAGTCTGAGGTGCAGAAGGACTGCTACTGAGAGCAGAGGTTGGTGACTTCGGTGAAAAAGTACTATTGCAGAGAGCAGATTTTAAAGACTGGGGTGAGAAAGGACTTTTGCAGATAGCAGATGTTGCAGAGTGAGGTGTAGAAGGATTGTTACAGAGAGCAGAGTTTGGAGACTGTGGTGCAGTAGGACTGATACAGAAAGCAGAGGTTGGAGACTGGGGTTCAGGATAACCCTTACAGTTAACAGAGGTTGAAGACTGCGGTACAGAAGAACTGTTGTAGAGAACAAGGTTGGAGAGTATGGTGCAGAGGGACAATTGCAGAGAGCAAACTTTGGAGACTGGGGTGCAGAAGGAATGTTACAGAGAGCAGAGTTTGAAACTGGGGTGCACAAGGATCTTACAGAGAGAAAAATTTGGAGACTGTGGTGCAGAAGGATTGTTACAGAGAGCAGACGTTGTTGACTGGGGTGAAGAAGGATCGTTGTAGAGAGTAGATTATGGATACTGGGGCATAGAAGGACTGTTCTAGAAAGCAGAGGTTGGAGAATGGGGTGCGGAAAGACTGTTTCAGAGAGCAGTTGTTGAAGAATGAGGTGCAGAAAAACTGTTACAGAGAGCATGTTTGGAGACTAAGGTGCAGGACTGATACTGAGAGCAGAGTTTGAAGACTGTGGTGCAGAAGGATCTTACAGAGAGCAGAGTTTGGAGACTGAGGTGCAGAAGGAATGCTCCAGAGAGCAGAGGTTGGAGACTGGCGTGCAGAAGGACTGTTAAAGAGAGCAGTGTTCAGAGACTAGTGTGCAGAAGGCCTGTTACAGAGAGCAGAGGATGGAGACTGAGGTGTAGAATGACTGTTACAGAGATAGATGTTGAATAATGAGGTGCAAAAATACCATTGCAGAGAGCAGATGTTGGAGACAGAGGTGCAGAAGGACTGTTGCGGAGTGCAGAGTTTTGAGACTTGGGTGAAAGAGGACTGTTGCAGCGAGCAGATCTTGGGAATTGGGGTCCCAAAGGACCTTCGCAGCAAGCAGAATTTTGAGACTGAGGTGCACATTGCCTATTACAGAGAGAAGAGTTTCGAGACTTTAGTGCAGAAGGACTGATAGAGAAAGCAGTTGTTAAAGACTGGGGTTCAGAAGACAGTTACAGAGAGAAGAGTTTGGGAAATTGCAGTATAGAGGAACTTTTACAGAGAGCAGAGATTGGAGACTGGGGAGGAGAAGGACTGTTGCAGAGATCTGATGTTGGAGACTTAGGTGCAGAAGGACTGTTGTAGAGAGTAGGTTGGAGACTGGGGTGCAGTAGGACTGTTGCAGAGAGTAGGGGTTGGAGATTGGGGTGCAGAAAACTGAGGTTAAGGAGGACTGTTGGAGACAACAGAGTTTGGAGACAGGGGTGCAGAAGGACCATTGCAGAGAGCAGAGGTTGGAGACTGAGGTGCAGAAGGATTGTTACAGAGAGTAGAGGTTGGAGACTGGGGTGCAGAAGGACTGTTGCAGAATGAAGTGGTTGGAGACTGGGGTGCGGAAAAACTGTTTCAGAGAACGGAGTTTCTTGACTTAGGTGCACAAGGACCGTTGCTGAGAGCAGCATTTGGAGACTGACTTTAAGAAGGATTGTTACAGAGAGAAGAGGTTGGAGACTGAGGTGCTGAAAAATGTTACAGAGAGCAGAGGTTGGAGACTGGGTTGCAGATGAATCTTACAGAGAGCAGAGATTGGAAACTGGGGTGCAGAAGGACTGTTATAGAAAGCAGAGATCGGAGACTAGAGTGCAAAAGGACTATTGTAGAGAGAAGAGGTTGAAGCTGCTGTGCAGAAGGACTGCTGCAGAGAGAAGAGGTTGGAGATGAGGTTCAGAAGGACTGTTACAGAGAGCAGAGTTTGGAGACTGGGGTGCAGAAGGACTGATATAGAAAGCAGAGTTGGGAGACTGCGGTGCAGAAGGACCCTTACAGAGTGCAGAAGTTGGAGACTGTTTTACAGAAGGACTTTTACAGAGAGCAGAAGTTGCACACTGGGGTGCAGAAGAACTGTTGCAAAGTTCAGATGTTGGAGACTGGGGTGTAGAAGGATTGTTGCAGAGAGAATAGGTTGGATACTTGGGTGCTGAAGCTGAGTTTGTAGACTGGGGTGCAGGAGGCCTGTTACAGACAGCCAGAGTTTGAAGACTGGGGAGCAGGTGGACTGTTACAGAGAGCAGAGATTTGATACTGGGTGCAGAAGGATCTCATATAGAGCAGAGTTTGGAGACTGAGGTGCAGTAGGACTGGTACAGAGAGCAGAGGTTGGAGACTGGGGTGCAGAAGGATACTTGCAGAGAGCAGAGTTTTCAGACTGAGGTGCAGAAGGACTGTTGAGAGTGCAGACGTTAAAGACTGGGTTGCAGAAAGACGGTTGCAGTGAAGAATGTTAGAGTCTGGAGTGCAGAAGGACTCTTACAGAGAGCAGAGTTTGGAGACTGAGGTGCAGAAGGACTGATACAAAAAGCACAGTTTGGAGACTAGTGTGGACAATGACAGTTACAGAGAGCAAAGGCTGGAGACAGCAGTACAGTAAAACTGCCACAGAGAGCAGAGTTTGGAGACCTGGGTAAAGAAGGACTGTTACAGAGGGCATATGTTGGAGACTGAGGTGAAGAAAGACTGTTGCAGAAAACAGATGTTGGAGACTGGGGTGCATAATGACTACTGGAGAGAGCAGAGGTTGGAGACTGAGGTGCAGAAGGACTGTTGTAGAGAGCAGAGTTTGAAGACTGGGGTGCAGAAGGACTGGTGCAGAGACTATAGGTTGGAGACTGAGGTGCAGAAGTCATGTTACAGAGAGCAGAGTTTGGAGACTCGGGTGCAGAAGTATATTTTCAGAGAGCAGAGGTTAAATACAGGGTTGCAGAAGGATCTTACAGAGAGCAGAATTTGCAGACAGAGGTGCAGTTGGACTGTTACAGAAAGAAGAGGTTGGAAATTGGGGTGCAGAAGGATTGTTACAGAGACCATAGTTTGAAGATTGCGGTATTGAAAAACTGTTACAGAGAGCCGAGGTTGGAGACTGGGGTGCAGAAGGAATGTTACAGAGAGCACAGGTTAGAGACT
>NW_027524113.1:0-36080 GCF_052094955.1 Ictidomys tridecemlineatus
TCTTCTCTCTACAACAGTCCTTCTGCACCCAATTCTCAAACCTCTGCTCTCTGCAAAAGACCTTCTGCACCCCAGTCTCCAAACTCTGCTCTCTGCAACAATCCTTCTGCACCCCAGTCTCCTACCTCTGGTCTCTGTACCAATCCTTCTGCACAAAAGTCTCCAAACTCTGCTCTCTGTAAGATCCTTCTGCACTCCAGTTTCCAAACTCTGCTCTCTGTAACATTCCTTCTCCACCCCAGTCTTTAACCTCTGCTTTCTGCAAGTGTCCTGCGGCACACCAGTCTCCAAACTCTGTCCTCTGCAACAGTCCTTCTGCTCCCCAGTCTCCAACCTCTACTCTTTGTAACGGTCCTTCAGCACCCCAATCTCCAAACTCTGCTTTCTGTATCAGTCTTTCTGAACCTCAGTCTCAAACCTCTTCTCTCTGTATCTATATTTATGCACCTAAGTCTCCAAGCTGTGCTCTCTGTCACATTCCTTCTGCACACAAATTTCCAATCTTTGCTTTCTGTAACACTCCTGCACCTCAGTCTTCAACCTGTGCTCTCTGTAACATTACTTCTGCATTCCAGTCTCCAACCTCTTCTCTCTGTAACGGTTTTTTTATTCCGCAGTCTACAAACTCTTGTCTCTGTAACGGTCCTTCTGCACCCCAATTTCCAACCTCTGCTTTCTGTAACAATCCTTCTGCACGTCAGTCTCCAAACTCTTCTTTCTGTAGCAGGCCTTCTGGACACCAGTCTCCATAATCTGCTCTCTGCAACGATCCTTCTGCACCCCAGTCTCCAACATCAGCTCTCTGCAATGATCCCACTTCACTCCACTCTCCAAACTTTGATCCTTACAACAATACTTCTGCACCTCAGTCTCCTAATTCTCCTCTCTGTAAGATGCTTCTGCAAACCTGCATCCAATTTCTTCTCTCTGTAACAGTCCTTCTGCACCCCAGTCTCCTACCTCTGCTCTCCTAACAGTCCTTCTTCACCTCAGTCTACCAACTCTGCTCTCTGTAAGATCATTTTGTAACCAAGTATTTAAACTCTGCACTCTGTAACAGTCATTCTGCACAACAGTCTCCAACCTCTTCTCTCTGCAACGATTCTTCTCCACCCCAGTCTCCAACATCTGCTCTCTGCAACAGTACTTCCGCACTTCAGTCACCAAACTCTGCTCTCTGTAACAGTCCTTTTTTCACCCCAGTCTCCAAACTCTGCTCTCTGCAATGATCCTTCTGCACCACAGTCCTCAACCTCTGCTCTCTGTAAGATCTTTCTGCACTGCAGTTTCCAAACTCTGCTCTCTGTAACATTCCTTCTCCAACCCAGTCTTCAACCTCTGTCCTCTGCAACAGTCCTTCTGCTCCCCAGTCTCCGAGATCTGCTCTCTGTAACAGTCCTTTTGTACTGCAGTCTCCAACCTCTGCTCTTCGTAACGGTCCTTCTACACCCCAGTCTCCAACCTCTGCTTTCTGTATCAGTATGTCTTAACCCCAGTCTCGAACCTCGGTTCTCTGTATCTATCCTTCTGCACCTAAGTCTCCAACCTGTGCAATATGTAAGAGTCCTTCTGCACCCCAGTCTCCAACATCTGCTCTCGATAACAATTTTATATTGCAGTCTCCAACCTCTGCTCTCTGTAAAAGTCCTTCTGCAACCCAATTTCCAAACTCTGCTTCCTGTAATAGTCCTTCTGCACCCCAGTCTCCAACCTCTTCTCTCTGCAACGATTCTTCTCTACCTCAATTTCCAAACTCTTCTCTGTGCAACAGTCCTTTTTCACCCCAGTCTCTAAACTCTGCTCTCTATAAGATCCATCTGAACCCCAGTCTCTAAACTCTGCTCTCTGTAACAGTCCTTCTGCACCCCAGTCTCCAAACTCTGCTCTCTACAAGATCCTTCTAGACCCCAGTCTCCAAACTCTGCTATCTGTAACAGTCTTTCTGCACCTCATTCTCCAACCTCTTCTCTCTGCAACAGTCTTTCTTCTCCCCAGTCTCTGAGATCTGCTCTCTGTAACAGTCCTTCTGTACAGCAGTGTCCAACCAGTGCTCTCAGTTTCGGTTCTTCTACACCCCAGTCTCCAAACTCTGCTTTCTGTATCAGCCTGTCTGAATCCCAGTATCCAGCCTCTGTTCTCTGTATCCATCCTTCTGCCCCTCAGTCTCCAACTTTTGCTTTCTGTAAAAGTCCTTCTGCATCCCAGTCGCCAACCTCTGCTCTCGGTAACAGTCCTAAACCGCAGTCTCCAAACTCTGCTCTCTTTAACTGTACTTCTGCAACACAATTTTCAACCTCTGCTTTCTGTAACAGTCCTTCTGCACCTGAGTCTCCAAACTATGATCTCTGCAACAGTCATTCTACACCCCACTCTCCCACATCTGGTCTCTGCAACAGTCCTTATGCATTACAGTCTGAAAACTCTGCTGTCTGCAACGAATCTCCTGCACCCCAGTCTCCAACCTCAGGTATCTGTTACAATCCTTCTGCAACTCAGTCTCCAACCTCTGCTCTCTGTAAGATCCATCTAAACTTTAGTCTCTTACCTCTACTCTCCGTAATAATTCTTCTATACCTCAGTCTCCAACCTCTTCTCTCTGCAACAGTTCTTCTGCACCCCAGTCTCCAACCTCTGCTCTCTGTAAGATCTATCTGAACTTTAGTCTCTTAACTCTACTCTCTATAACATTTCTTCTATACCTCAGTCTCCAACCTCTTCTCTCTGCAACAGTTCTTCTGCACCCCAGTCTCCAACATCTGCTCTCTGTAAAAGTCTTTCTGCACCTCAGTCTCCAAACTCTGCTCTCTGCAACAACCTTCTGCACCCCAGTCTGCAAACTCTGCTCTCTGCAGCGATCTTTCTAGACCCCAGTCTCAAACGTCTGCTCTCTGCAACAGTCCTTCTGCACCACAGTCTCCAACCTGTGCTCTCTATAACATCATTCTGCACTCCAGTTTCCAAACTCTGCTCTCTAACATTCCTTCTAGACCCCAGTAACCAACCTCTGCTTTATGCAAGGGTCCTGCGGCACCCCTGTCTCCAAACTCTGTTCTCTGCAACAGTCTTTTTGCTGCCCAGTCTCCAGTATCTGCTCTCTGTAACAATCCTTCGGTTCCGCAGTCACCAAACTCTGCTCTCTGTAACGGTCCATCTGCACCCCAATTTCCAACCTCTGCTTTTTGTAACAGTCATTCTGCACCTCAGTCTCCAAACTCTGCTCTCGGTATCAGTCCTTCTACACCTCAATCTCCAACTTCGGCACTCTGTAACAGTATTTCTGCACCTCAGTCTGAAACCTCTGCTCTCCACGATCTTTCTGCACCCACGTTTTCAACCACTGCTCTCTGTAACAGTCCACCTGCACATTAGTCTCCAACCTCTGCTCTCTCTAAGATCTTTCAGCAACCCAGTTAACTCTCTGCTCTCTGTAACTGTCCTTCTGCACCCTAGTCTCCAACCTCTCCTCTCTGTAACAGGCCTTTTGTATGCCAGTCTACAAATCTGCTCTATGTAGCAGGCCTCCAAACTCTGCTCTCAGCAAGGGTCCTTCTGCACCTCAGTCTCCAACCTCTACTCTTCGTAACAGTGCTTCTTCACCTCAGTCTCCAATCTCTGCTCTCTGTAAGATCCTTCTGCAACCCAGTCTCCAAACAATTCTCTCTATAACAGTCCTTAATCACCCCAGCCTCCAAACTCTGCTCTCTGTAACAGGCCTTCTGCACCCCAGTCTCCCACCTCTGCTCTCTTTATCAATCCATCTTCAAGCCAGTCTTAAACGTCTGCTATCTGCAATGATCCTTCTGCACTCCAGTCTCCAAACTCTGTTCGCTGCAACAGTCCTTGTACAATCAAGTCTACAACATCTGCTCTCTGCAAAATTTCTTCTGTACCTCAGTCTGAAAACTCTGCTCTCTGCAATAATCCTTCTGCACCCCAGTCTTTAAACCCTGCTCTCTGTAACTGTCCTACAGCATCTCAATCGCCAACGTCTGCTTTAAGCAACAGTCCTTCTGCACCTCAGTCTCCAACCTCTGCTCTCTGCAACATTCCTTCTACACCCCAGTATCAAACATTTGCTCTCTGTAAAAGTCCATCTTCACCTTAGCCTCCAACCTCTGCTTTCTGTAACGATCCTTCTGCACCCCAGTCTCGAACCTTTGCTCTCTATAACAGTCCTTCTGCATCTCAGATTCCAAACTCTTTTCTCTGTAAGATACTTCTGAAACCCAGTCTCCAACGTCTCCTCTTTGTATCAGTCCTTATGCCCCCCAGTCTTTAACCTCTGCTCTCTGAAAAAGTTTTTCTGCACCTCAGTCTCCAAACTGTGCTTTCTGCAACAGTCCTTCTGAAAACAAATCTCCAACTTCTGCTTTTGCAACATTCCTTCTGCACCCCAGTGCAAATATGTGCTCTCTGTAAAAGTCCTTCTGCACCCCATCTCGAACCTCTGCTCTCTGCAACGATCCTTCTATACCTCAGTCTCAAACCTCTGCTTCCTGAAACGATCCTACTGAACCCCAGTCTAAAAACTCTGCAAGCTGCAAAAGTTTTAGTTAACCCCAGTCTGCAACAGTTCTACTGTACCTCAGTCTGAAAACTCTGCTCTCTGCAATAATCCATCTGCACCCCAGTCTCCAACCTCTGCTCTCTGTAACAGTCCTTCTGTACCTCAGTCTCCAATTACTGCTCTCTGCAACAGTCCTCCTACACCCCAGTCTCCATAATCTGATGGCCCCAATGATCCTTCTGCACCCCAGTCTCCAAACTCTGTTCTCTACATCAGTTCTGATGCACCCCAGACTCCAAGCTCTGCTCTCTATAACAGTCCTTATGTACCACAGTCTCCAACCCCTGTTCTCTGTAAGGGTCCTTATGCATCCCAGTAACCAACCTCTCATTTCTGTATCAGTCGTTTTGAACCACAGTCTCAAAACTCTGCCCTCTGTAAGAGTCCTTCTGCAACTCAGTCTGAAAACTCTGCTCTTTACAAGAGTCCTTGTGCACCCCAGTCTCCATCCTCTGCTCTCTGTAACAGTCCTTTTTCCCTACAGTCTCCAACATCTTCTCTCTGCAACAGTCATTCTCCACACCAGTCTCCAAACTTTGCTCTCTGTAACAGTCTTTCTGTACTTCATTCTTCAACCTCTGCTCTCCATAAGGGTACTTCTGCATTCGAGTCTCCAACCTCTGCTTTCTGTGTAAGTCCTTCTGCATCCCAGTCTCCAAACTCTGCTCTGAGTAACTGTCCTTCTGCACCTTAGTCTCCAACCTCTGCTCTCTGCTACAGTCCTTCTGGACCCCAATCTCCAACCTCTACTTTATGCAACAGTCCTTGCACATCCCAGTCTAAAACCACTGCTCTCTGCAACAGTCCTTCTGCACCCGAGTCTCTAACCTCTGCTCTCTGTAACAATTCTTCTGCACCTTAGTCTCCAACCTCTGCTCTCAGCAACGGTCCTTCTGCACCTCAGTCTCCAACATCTACTCTCTGTAACAGAGTTTCTGCACCTCAGTCTTCATTCTCTGCTCTCTGTAAGATCCTTCTGCAACCCAGTCTCCGAACTCTGCTCTCTGTAACAGTCCTTCATTACCCCAGTCTACAAATTCTGCTCTCTGTCACAGGCCTTTTGCACTCCAATCTCCAACCTCTGCTCTCTGTATCAGTCAATCTGTACCCCAGGCTCTAACGTCTGCACTCTGCAACGATCCTTCTGCACCCCAATCTCCAACCTCTGCTCGCTGCAACAGTCCGTGTGCAACCCAGTCTACAACATCTGCTCTCTGCAACAGTTCTTCTGTACCTCAGTCTGAAAACTCAGCTGTCTGGAACGATTTTTTTGCACCCGAGTCTCCAACCTCTGCTCTCTAAAATCGTCCTTCTGCCCCTAGTCTCAGAACTCTGCTTTCAGCAGCAGTCTTTCTGCACCCCAGTCTCCATTATCTGCTCTCTGTAACCTTTCTTTTGCTCTCTAGTATCAAACCAGTGCTCTCTGTAAAAGTCCATCTGTACCCCAGTCTCCAGCCTCTGCTCTTTGTAAGGATCCTTCTGCACCTCAGTCTCGAATGTCCGCTCTCTGTAAATGTCCTTCTACACCTCAGTCTCCAAACGCTTTTCTCTGTAAGATCCTTCTGAAACCCAATCTCTAACGTCTGCTCTCTGTAACAGTCCTTCTGCACCCCAATCTTTAAACTCTGCTCTCTGTAATGGTCCTTCTGCACCCCAGTCTCGAAACTCTTCTCTCCGCAATGATCCTTCTGCACCTCAGTCTTTAACCTCTGCTCTCTGCAAAGATCCTTTGGCACCCCAGTCTCAAAACTCTGCTCCTTGCAACAGTCCTTGTGAACCCCAGTCTCCAACATCTGCTCTCTGCAACAGTTCTTCTGTAACTCAGTCTGAAAACTCTGCTCTCTGCAATAGTCCATCTTCACCCCAGTCTCCAACCTCCACTCTCTGTTACAGCTCTTCTGTACCTCAGTCTCCAATCTCTGCTTTCTGCAATAGTCCTTCTGCACCCAAGTCTCCAAAATCTGCTCTATGAAACAGTCCTTAGAAACCCCAGTCTCAAACCTCTGCTCTCTGCAACAGTGCTTCTACACTCAAGTCTCCATACTCTGCTCGCCCAAACAATTATACTGCACCCCGGTCTCCAACGTCTGCTCTCTGCAGCAGTCCTTCTACACCCCAGTCTTTAAACTCTGCTCTCTGCAACAGTCCTTCTATACCCCGGTCTCCATACTCTGCTCGACACAACGATCATTCTGGACCCCAATCTCCAACCTCTGTTCTCTACATCAGTTCTTCTGCACACCAGTCTCCAACCTTTGCTCTCTGTACCATTCCTTCTGTACCGCAGTCTTCAAACTCTGTTCTCTGTAAGGGTCCTTATGCACCCCAGTATCCAACCTCTGCTTTCTGTATCAGTCGTTTTGCACCATAGTCTCCAAACTATGCCCTCTGTAAGAGTCCTTCTGCAACTCAGTCCACAACCTCTGCTCTCTGTAACAGTCCTTCTGCACCCTAGTCTCCATTCTCTTCTCTCTGCAACAGTCCTTCTGCACCCCAGTCTCCAACATGTGCTATATGCAACAGTCATTCTCCACCCAAGTCTCCAAACTCTGCTCTCTGTAAGGGTACTTCTGCACCTGAATCTCCAACCTCTGCTTTCTGTATCAGTCCTTCTCCACCCCAGTCTCCAAACTCTGCTCTGTGTAACTGTCCTTCTTCACCTTGGTCTCCAACGTCTGCTCTCTGCTACAGTCCTTCTGGAACCCAGTCTCAATCATCTACTCTCTGCAACATTCCTTCCACACCCCAGTCTCCAACCTCTGCTCTCTGTAACAGTCCTTCTGTACTGGAGACTCCAACCTCTGCTCTCTGTAATAGTCCTCCTGTACCCCAGTCTTAAAACTCTGTTTTCTATATCATTCCTTCTGCACCTCTGTCTCAATCCTCTGCTCTCTATAACAGTCCTTCTGCACCTCAGTTTCCAAACTCTGCTCTCTGCAAGAGTTTCTTCTGCACCCAAATCTCCAACTTCTGATCTATTCAAAAGTACTTCTGAACCCCAGTATCAAACTTCTGCTCTCTGTAACAATACTTCTGCACCCCAGTCTCCAAATTCTACTCTCTGCAAAAGTCCTTCTTCATCACAGTCTCCAACCTCTGCTCACTGTAATATGCTTCTGTACCCCAGTCTCCAAACTCTACTCTCTGTTACAATCCTTCTGCACCTCAGTCTCCAACCTCTGCTCTCTGCAATGGTCCTTCTGCAACCAGTCTTAAACCTCTGTTTTGCAACAGTATCAGCTCCCCAGTATCAAATCTCTGCTCTCTGTAAAAGTACTTTTGTACCCAAGTCTCCAATCTCTGCTCTTTGTAACGGTCCTTCTGCACCCAAGTCTCCAGCCTCTGCTCTCTGCAACAATCCTCTGCACTCCAGACTCCAGCCTCTGCTCTCTGTAAGATTCTTCTGCACTCTTTTCTCCAACCTCTGCTATCTTTAAAGATCCTTCGGCACCTCAGTTGCCAATCTCTGTTCCCTGCAACAGTCTTTCTGCACCCCAGTCTCCATACTCTTCTCTCTGTAACAGTTCTTCTGCACCGCAGTCTCCAACCGCTGCTCTCTATAATGGTCCTTCAGCACCCCAGTCTCAAATCTCTGCTTTCTGTATCAGTCCTTCTGCACCTCAGTCTCCAACCGCTGCTGTATTTAACAGTCCTTCTGCACCTCAGTCTTCAACCTATGCTATCTGCAATTGTCCTTCTGCATCTCAGTCTTCAAACTCAAAACTCTGTAACAGTCCTTCTGCATCTCAGTCTCCAAACTCTACTCTCTGTAAGATCGTTTTGAAAACCAATCTCCAATTTCTGCTCTCTGTAACAGTCTTTCTGAACCCCTTCTCCAAACTTTGCTCTCTTTAACAGGCTTTCTGAACATAGTCTCCAACACCTACTCTCTGGAACAGTCCATCTGCACAGAAGTCTCCAACCTCTGCTCTCTGCAACAGTCATTATGCACACCAGTCTCCAACATCTCCTCTCTACATTAGTCTTTCTGCACCTCAGTCTGAATACTCTGCTCTCGGCCACGATCCTTCTGCACCCCAGTCTCCAACCTCTGTTCTCTGCAACAGTCCTTCTGCTCCCCAGTCTCCAAACTCTGCTCTCTGTAACAGTCCTTCGGCACCCAAGTCTCCAAATACTGCTTACTGTATCAGTCTTTCAGCACCACAGTCTTCAGCCTCTGCTCTCTGTAACAGTCCTTCTGCAACTAAGTCTCCAACCTCTGCTCTATGCAACAGTCTTTCTGCAACCCAGTATCCAACCTCTGCTATCTGCACCAATCATTCTGCACCCCAGTCTCCAACATCTGTTCTCTGTATCAGTCCTGCACCACAGTCTCCACAATCTGCTCTCTGTAACAGTCCTTCTGCACCTCAGTCTCCAACCTATGCTCTCTGCAACAGTCCTTCTGCACCCCAGTCTCCAACCTCTGCTCTCTGCAGTAATCATTCTGCACTCCAGTCTCCAACGTCTGCTCTCTGCCACAGTCCTTCTGCATTCCAGACTCCAAACTCTTCTCACTGTAAGATCCTTCTGCAAACCAGTCTCTCACCTCTTCTCTCTTCAAAGTTCCTTCTGCACCCCAGTCTCCAACCTCTGCTCTCTGCAAAAGTATTTTTGCACCTCAATCTCAAACATGTGCTCTCTTCAACAGTCATTCTATACCCCAGTATCCAACCTCTGCTCTGCTCTCTTGAACACTCCGTCTGCACCCCACTCTCCAACATCTGCTCTCTGTAACAGTCCTTCTGCACCTCTTTCTCCAAACCTTGCTCTCTGAAAGAAACTTCTACAACTCAGTCTCCAAACTCTGCTCACTGTAACAGTTCTTCTGCACCCCATTCATCAACATCTGTTCTCAGCAACGGTCCTTATGCACCCCAGTCTCCAAACTCTGCTCTCCGCAAAAGTCTTTCTGTACCCCAGTCCCCAACGTAAGCACTCTGAAAGATCCTCCTGCACCCATGTCTCCAAACTCTATTCTCTGTAACAGTCCTTCTGCACCCCAGTCTCCAAAATATACTCTCTGTAACAATCCTTCTGCACATTAGTCTTTTACCTCTGCTCTCAGCAATGGTCCTTTTGCACCTCAGTCTCCAACTTCTGTTCTCTGCAAGAGTCCTTCTGCACCACAGTCTGAAACATCTGCTCTCTGTAACAGTCCTTCTGTACTGCAGTATCCAACCTCTGCTCTTTGTAACGGTCCTTCTGGACCCAAGTATCTCTTCTCTGCTTTCGGTATCAGTCCTTCTGCAACCCAGTCTCCAACCTCTTCTCTGTGTAACATTTCTTCTGCACCTCAGTCTTCATCTATGCTCTCTGTATCAGTCCTTCTGCACCCCTGTTTAAAAACTCTGCTCTCTGAAACAGTCCTTCTGAACCTCAGTCTCCAACAACTGCTTTCATCAACAGTCCTTCTACACACCAGTCTCCAAACTCTGCTCTGTGGGACAGTCCTTTTATACACCCGTCTCCAAAATCTGATCTCTGCAACGATCCTTCTGCACATTATTCTCCAACGTCTGCTCTGCAACAGTCTCTCTGCAACCCAGTCTCCAAACTCTGCTCTCTATAAAATTCTTCTGTACCCCAGTTTCCAAACTCTGCTCTCTGTAACATTCCTTGTGCACCCCAGTCTCCAACCTCTGCTCTCTGCAATGGTCCCTCTTCACCCAAGTCTCTAACCTTATTCTCAACAACAGTTCTTCTGTACCGCAGTCTTCAACCTCAGTTCTATGTAAGGGTCCTTCTTAACCCCAGTCTCCAAACTCTTCTTTCTGTATCAGTGCTTCTGCACCACAGTCTCCAAACTCTGCTCTCTGTAACAGTCTGTCTGCACCTCAGACTTAAATCTCTGAAACCCAGTCTCCAACCTTTGCTTTCTGCAATGGTCCTTCTGCATCCCAGTCTTCAATCTCTGATCTCTACAATAGTTATTCTGCACCCCAGTCTAAAACCTCTGCTCTCTGTAACAGTCCTTCTGTACCGCAGTCTCCAAACTCTGTGCTCTGTAAGGGTTTTCCTGCACTACATTGTCCAACCTCTGCTTTCTGTATCAGTTTTTTTGCACCACATTCTCAAAACACTGCTGTCTGTATCAGTTCTTCTGCACCTCAGTCTGCAACCTCAGCTCTTTGCAATAGTCCATATGCACCCCAGTCTTTAAATTCCGCTCTCTGTCACATTTTTTCTGCACCCCAGTCTCCAACATCTGCTGTCTGCAACAGTCCTTCTCCAACCCAGTCTCCAAACTCTGCTCTCTGAAACAGTCCTTCTACACCCCAGTCTCCAACTCTGCTTTCTGTACCACTACTTCTGCACCACAGTTTTCAAACTCTGCTGTCAGTCTCCAGCCGCTGCTCTCTGTAACAGTCCTCCTGTAGTGCACTCTCAAAAACCTGCTCTATGTAATAGTTCTTCTGGACCCAAGTCTCCAATCTCTGCTCTCTGTAACACTCCTTCTGCACCTCAGTCTCCAAACTCTGCTCTCTGCAACAGTCCTTCTGCACCTCAGTCTGAAAACTTTGTTCCTTGCAAGGATCCTTCTGCACCCCAGTCTCAAAACTCTGCTCTCTGTAACAGTCTTTCTGCACCCCAGTCTCCAACCTCTGCTCTCTGCAACGATCCTTCTGCACCCTAGTCTCAAACCTCTTCTCGCTGCAACAGTACTTCTGAAACCCAGTCTCCAACATCTTCTTTCTGCAACAGTTCT
Source organism: Ictidomys tridecemlineatus (assembly GCF_052094955.1). Lineage (NCBI taxonomy): Eukaryota > Metazoa > Chordata > Mammalia > Rodentia > Sciuridae > Ictidomys > Ictidomys tridecemlineatus. Next base: position 11,277 of record NW_027524113.1, read on the forward strand.
TCAGTACTTCAGTCTGCAAACTCTGCTCTCTGCAATAATCCTTCTGCACCCCATTCTCCAACCTCTGCTCTCTTTAACAGTCGTTTTGTACCTCAGTCTCCAACCTCTGCTCTATGCAACAGTCCTTCTGCACCACACTCTCCAACGTCTGCTCTCTGCAACAGTAATTCTAAACCCCAGTCTCCAAACTCTGCTCTCTGGAACAGTCCTTCTACACCCCAGTCTCCATACTCTGATAGCCACAACGATCCTTCAGCATCCCAGTCTCCAACCTCCGGTCTCTACATCAGTTCTTTTGAACCCTAGTCTCCAACCTCTGCTCTTAGTAACAGTCCTTCTGTACCGCAGTCTCCATCCACTATTCTCTGTAAGGGTCCTTATGCACCCCAGTATCCAACCTCTGCTTTCTGTATCAGTCGTTTTACACCACAGTCTCAAAACTCTGCCTTCTGTAACAGTCCTTCTGCAACTCAGTCTCCAACCTCTGATCTCTTCAAAAGTCCTTCTGCATCCCAGTCTTCATCCTCTGCTCTCTGCAAAAGTCCTTTTGCACCCCAGTCTCCAATATTTGCTCTCTGCAACGGTCCTTCTCCACCCCAGTCTCCAAACTCTGCTCTCTATAACCGTCCTTCTGTACTGCATTCTCCTACCTCTGCTCTTTGTAAGGGTACTTCTACACCCGAGTCTCCAACCTCTGCTTTCTGTGTCAGTTTTTCTGCACCCCAGTCTCCAACCTGTGCTCTGTGTAACAGTCCCTCTGCACCTTAGTCTCCAACCTCTGCTCTCTGCTACTGTCCTTCTAGACCCCAGTCTCCCAACTCTGCTCTCTATAACAATCCGTCTGCACCTCAGTATGGAACTTCGGCACTCTGCAACGGTCCTTGTGCACCTGAGTCTCCAACTTCTGCTCTGTATAAGTCCTGTACTCGTGTCTCCCACATATGCTCTCCCTAACAGTCCTTCTTCACCTCAATCTTCAACCTCTTCTCTGTGTAACAGTCCTTCTGCACCCCAGTGTCCAACATCTGCTTTCTTCAACGATCCGTCTGCATCCCAGTCTCTAAACTCTGCTCTATGTAACAGTCTTTTTGCACCTGAGACTTTAAACTCTGCTCTACGTAAGATCCTTCTGCAACCCTGTCTCCAAACTCTGCACTCTTTAACGGCCCTTCTGCACCCCAGTCTCCAACCTCTGCTCTCTGTAACAGGCCTTCTGCACCCCAGTCTCCAAACTCTGCTCTCTGTATCAGTCCTTCTGCACGCCAGTCTCAAACATCTGCTCTTTGTAACAGTCCTTCTACATCTCAGTCTCCTACATCTGCTCTCATCAACAGTCAATCAGCACCCCAGATTTCAACATCTGGTTTCTGCAACAGTCCTTCTACACCCAAGTCTCCAACATCTGTTGTGTGCAACAGTCCTTCTGCACCTCAGTCTTCAAACTCTGCTCTCTGTAACAATCCATCTGTGCCTCAGTCTCCAACCTCTACTCTCTGTAAAAGTCCTTCTGCACCTCACACTCCAACATCTGCACTTTATAAGTTCTTTCTCCAACCCAGTCTCCAAACACTTCCCTCAGTAACAGTCCTTCTGCACTCCTTCTCCCAACTCTACTCTCTGTAACAGGCCTTATGCAACCAAGTCTCCAAAGTCTGTTCTCTATAACATTCCTTCTGCACCCCAGTCTCCAAACTCTGCGCTCTGTAACAGTCCTGCTGCACCTCGGTCTACAATCTCTGCTCTCTGTAAGATTCTTCTGCAACCTTGTCTAAAAACTCTGCTCTCTGTAACAGTCCTTCTGCACCTCATTCTCAAAACTCTGTTCTTTCAATATTTATTCTGCACCCCATTTGCCAACCGCTACTCTCTGTAACAATCCTTCTGTACCGCAGTCTCCAAACTCTTCTCTCTGTAATGGTCCTTCTGCACCCCAGTCTCCAACCTCTGCTTTCTGTATCAGTCCTTCTGCACCCCAGTCTACAATCTCTGCTCTCTGTAACAGTTTTTCTGCACCTCATATCCAAACTCTGCTATCTGCAACAGTCCTTATGCACCCCAGTCTCCAACCTCTGCTGTCTGCAAATTTCCTTTTGCTCCCCAGTCTGCAAAGTGTGCTCTGTGTAACAGTCCTTCTGCAGCAAAGTCTCCAAACTTTGCTCTCTGTAACAGTCCTTCTCCACCTCAGTCTTCAACCTCTGCTGTATGAAAGAGTCCTTCTGCACCCCAGTGTCCAACATCTGCTCTCTAAACAGTCCTTCTGCACCCCAGTCTCCAACATCTACTCTCTGCAACAGTCCTTCTGCACCCCAGTGTCCATACTCTGCTCTCTGCAACGATCCTTCTGCACCCCAGTCTCCAACCTCTGGTGTCTGAAAAATCCTTCTGACCCCAGTTTCCAAACTCTGCTCTCTGTAATATTCCTTCTCCACGCCAGTCTCAAACCTCTGCTTTCTTAAACGGTCCTGCTGCACCCCATTCTACAACTTCTGCTCTCTGAAACAGTCCTTCTGAAAAACAGTATCCAAAATCTGCTCTCTGAAAAAGTTATTGTGTACCCTAGTATCCATCCTATGTGCTATGGAACAGTCCTTCTGTACTGCAGTCTCCAACTTCTGCTCTCTGCAACGAACCATCTGCACCCCAGTCTAAAACATCTGCTCTCTACAAAAGTTTTTCTGCACCTCAGTCTGAAAATTTTGCTCTCTGCAACAATACTTCTGCACCCAAGACGTCAACATCTGCTCTCTGTAACAGTCCTTCTGCACCTCAGTCTCCAATCTCTGCTCTATATAAGATCCTTCTGCAACACAATCTCCAAAATTTGGTCCCTGTAACAGTCCTCTGCGTCTCAGTCTGGAAACTCTGCTCTCTGCAATGATCCTTCTGCATCCCAGTCTCCAACATCCGCTCTCTGCAACAGTCCTTCTGCACCCAAGTCTCCAACATCTGCTCTCTGCAACAGTCCTTCTGTGCCTCAGTCTGGAAAATCTGCTCTCTGCAATGATCTTTCTGCATCCCAGTCTCCAACCTCTGCTCTCTGCAATGATTCTTCTGCATCCAAGTCTCCAACATCTGCTCTCTGTAACAGTCCTTCTGCACCCAAGTCTCCAACCTCTGCGCTCTGTAACAGTCCTTCTGCACCCAAGTCTCCAACCTCTGCGCTCTGTAACAGTCTTGCTGCACCTCGGTCTGCAATCCCTGCTCTCTGTAAGATCCTTCTGCAACCTTGTCTAAAAACTCTGCTCTCTGTAACACTTCTTCTGCACCTCAGTCTCCAAACTCTGTTCTTTGCAACACTCTTTCTGCACCCCAGTCGCCACCCTCTACTCTCTGTAACAGTCCTTTTGTACCGTAGTTTTCAAACTTTTCTCTCTGTAACGGTCCTTCTGTACCCTAGTCTCCAACATCTGCTTTCTGAATCAGACTTTCTGCACCCCAGTCTACAACCTATGCTCTCTGTAACAGTCTTTTTGCACCTCATATCCAAACTCTGCTATCTGCAACAGTCCTTATGCGCCCCAGTCTTTAACCTCTGCTGTCTGCAAAATTCCTTCTGCAACTCAGTCTGCAACATATGCTTTTTGTAACAGTCCTTCTGCTACCAAGTCTCCACTTCTGCTCTCTGCAATTATCTTTCTGTACCTCAGTCTTAAAACTCTGCTCTCTGCAACAGTCCTTCTGGACCCCAGTGTCCAAACTCTGTTCTGTGTAACAGTCCTTCTCCACCTCAGTCTTCTACCTCTGCTCTCTGCAAGAGTCTTTCTGCACCCTAGTCTCCAACATTTGCTCTCTAAACAGTCCTTCTGCACTTCAGTCTCCAAAATCTGCTCTCTGCAACAGTCCTTCTGAACCCCAGTGTCCAAACTCTTCTCTGAAATGATCCTTCTGCACCCCAGTTTCCAACCTCTGCTCTCTGAAAGATCCTACTGACCCCAGTTTCCAAACTCTGCTCTCTGTAATATTCCTTCTCCACACCAGTCTCCAATCTCTGCTTTCTGCAAAGGTCCTGCTGCACCCCAGTCACCAACCTCTGTACTCTGGAACACTCTTTCTGCTACCCAGTCTCCAAACTCTGCTCTCAGTAACAGTCCTTCTGTACTGCAGTCTCCACACTCTGCTCTCTGTAAAGATCCTTTTGCACGCCAGTCTCCAACCTCTGCTTTCTTTGTCCGTCCATCTGAATCTCAGTCTTCAACCTCTGCTCTCTGCAAAAGTCCTCTGCAACCCATTCTTCAACTTCTGCTCTCTGCAACAGTCCTCCTGAAATACAGTATCCAACATCTGCTCTCTGAAAAAGTCCTTTTGTACCCTAGTCTCAAACCTCTGCTCTCTGCAACAGTCCTTCTGTACTGCAGACTCCAACTTCTGCTCTATGCAATGAACCTTGTGCAACCCAGTCTCCAACATCTGCTCTCTGCAAAAGTCCTTCTGCACCTCAGTCTGAAAATTTTGCTTTCTGCAACAATACTTCTGCACCCCAGACTTCAACATCTGCTCTCTGTAACAGTCCTAATGCACCTCAGTCTCCAAACTCTTCTCTATGTTAGATCCTTGTGCAACACAGTTTCCAAAATTTGCTCCTGGTAACAGTTATTCGGCACCTCAGTCTCCAACCTCTGCTCTCTGTAACAGTCGATCTACACCTCAGTCTGAAACCTCTTCTCTCTACACGATTCATCTGAACCCCAGTCTCCAACCACTGCTCTCTGTAACAGTCCTACTGCACCTCAGTCTTCAAACTCTGCTCTCTGTAAGATCCTTCTGACACCCAGTCTTCTAACTTTGCTTTCTATAACAGTCCTTCTGCACCCCAGTCTTCAACCTCTGCTCTATTTAACAGGCCTAATGCACCCCAGTCTCCAAACTCTGCTCTCTGTAATGTACTTCCAGTCTCACACCTCTGCTTTCTGTATCATAATTCTTCACCCCAGTTTCCAAACTCTTCTCTGTGTTACAATCCTTCTGCATCTCAGTCTCAAACCTCTGCTCTCTGAAACAGTCATTCTGCACCCCAGTCTCCAACCTCTTATTTCTGCAACATTTTTCTGCACCCCAGTCTCCAACCTGTGCTCTCTGTAACAGTCCTTCTGCACCGCAGTCTCCGACCTCTTCTCTCTGTAACGATCCTTCTGCAGCCCAGTCTCCACCTCTTCTCTCTTCAACGATTCTTCTGCAACTCAGTCTCCAACTTCTGCTCTCTTCAATGATCCTTCTGCACCCCACACTCCACCTCTGCTCTCTGTAACTGTTTTTTTGAACCTCAGTCTCCAACCTCTGCTCTCTGAAACGGTCCTTACGCACCCCAGTCTCCAACATCTGCTCTCTGCAACAGTAATTTTCACCCCAGTCTCCAATGTCTCCTCGCCTTAACACTCCTTCTGCACCCCAGTCTCCAACCTCTGTTCTCTGTAAGGTCTTTCTGCACCCCAGGTTCCAAACTCTGCTCTCTGTATCATTTTTCTCCAACCCAGTCTACAACCTCTGCTTTCCTCAATGGTCCTGCTGCAACCCAGTCTACAACATCTGTTCTCTGCAAAATTCCTTCTACTTTCCAGTCTCAAACCTCTGCTCTCTGTAACAGTCCTTCTGTACCGCAGTCAGCAACCTCTGCTCTCTCTAACGGTCCTTATGCACCCCAGTCTCAAAACTCTGCTTTCTGTATAAGTCCTTCTGAACCACGAATTCCAACCTCTGCTTTCTTAACAGTTCTTCTGCACCTTTCTCTCCAACCTCTGAACTCTTCAACCTTACTTCTGAACCCCATTCTCTAACCTCTGCTCTCTGTAACAGTCTTTCTGCACCCCATTCTCTAACCTCTGCTCTCTGCAACAGTCCTTCTGTACTACAGTCTCTAACCTCTGCTCTCTGTAACGGTTCTTCTGCACCCCAGTCTCAACCTCTTCTTTCTGTATCAGTAATTCTGCACCCCAGTCTTCAAACTTTGCTCTCTGTAACATTCTTTCTGAACCTCAGTCTCCAACCCCTGCTCTCTGCAAAAGTTCTTCTGCACCCCAGTCTCAAAACTCTGCTCTCAGTAACAGTTCTTCTGAACCCCAGTCTCCAACATCTGGACTCTGAAACAGTTCTTCTATAAACCATTTTCCAACCTCTACTCTCTATAACAGTTTTCCTGTATGGCAGTCTCCAAACTCTACTCTCTGCAACGGTTCTTCTGCACCATAGTCTCCAACCTCTGCTTTCTGTATCAGTCCTTCTGAACCCCAGTCTCCGAACTCTGCTCTCTGTAACAGTTATTCTGCACCTCAGTCTCCAAATTCTGCTCTCTTCAACAGTCCTTCCGAAGCCAAGTCTCCAACACCTGCACCCTGCAACAGTCCTTTATCACCCCATTCTCCCACCTCTGCTATCTGCAACAGTCTTTCTGAACCCCAGTCTCCAAAGACTTCTCTCTGTAACAATCTTTCTGCACCTCTGTCTCCACCTCTGCTCTCTGCAATGCTCCTTCTGCACCTCAGTTTCCATCCTCTAATCTCTGTAAGAGTCCTTATGCACCTCAGTCTCCAACCTCTACTCTCTGTAAGATCCTTCTGCAATCCAGTCTCCAAACTCTGCCCTTTGTAACAGTCGTTCTGCATCCTTTCACCAAATTCTCTCTCTATAACAGGCCTTCTACACCGCAGTCTCCAAACTCTGTTCTCTGTAACAGTCCTTCTACACCCCAGTCTCAAACCTCTGCTCTCTGCACAGATCCTTCTGCACCCAAGTCTCCAACCTCTGTAATCTCCAACAGTACTTCAGCACCTCAGTCTGAAAAATCGGTTCTCAGCAACGATCTTTCTGCACCCCAGTCTTCAAACTCTGCTCTCTGCAACAGTCTTGTTCTACCTCAGTCTCCAACCTCTGCTCTCAGTAAGATCCTTCTGCAACCCTGTCTCCAAACTCTGCTCTCTGTAACAGTCCTTCTGCACCCCAGTCTCCAACTTCTGCTCTCTGCCACAGTCTTTCTAAACCCCAGTTTCCAACCTCTGGTCTCTGAAACAGTCTTTCTGCACCCCAGTATCCAAATTCTGTTCTCTGTAACAATCCTACTGCACCTCAGTTCTCTAACTCTGACCTCTGCTATAATCCTAAGGCACCCCAGTCTCTAGCCTCTGCTCTCTGCAACGATCCTTCTGCACCCCAGTCTCCAACATCTGCTCTCTTCAACAGTCATTCTGTACATCAGTCTGAAAACTCTGATCTCTGCAAGGATCCTTGTGCACCCTAGTCTCTAAACTCTGCTTTCTATAACAGTCCTCCTGCAACTCAGTATCTAACCTCTTCTCTCTGTAACAGTCCTTCGGAACCCCAGTCTCCAACCTCTGCTCTCTGCAACAGTCCTTCTTCACTCCAGTCTTCAACCTCTGCTCTGTGTAACAGTTATTCTGCATCACAGTCTCCAACATCTGCTCTCTGCAACCGTCCTTTTGCACCCATGTCTCCAACCTCTGCTCTCTGCAACGATCCTTCTGCTCACCAATCTCCAACCTCTGCTCTCTGCAATAATCCTACTGCACCCCAGTCGCCAACCTCTGCTCTCTGTTACAATTCTTCTGCACCGCAGACTCCAAACTCTGCTATACGTAATATTCTTCTGCAACCCAGTCTCCAAACTCTGCTCTCTGTAACAGCCCTTCTGTATTTAGTCTCCAACCTCTGCTCTCTGTAACAGGCTTTCTGCACCCCAGTCTCCAAACTCTGCTCTCTTTATCAGTCCTTCTGAACCCCAGTCTCCAAAGTCTGCTCTCTGTAACAGTCTTTCTGTATCTCAGTCTCCTACCTCTGCTCTCTGCAACAGTTCTTCTGCACACCAGTATCCAACATCTGCACCCTGAACAGTTCTTTTTCACTCCAGTCACCAACCTCTGCTCTCTGTATCAGTCCTTTTGTATTGCAGTCTCCAAATTCTGTCTCTATCATGGTCCTTCTGCACCTCAGTCTTCAACTCTGCTTTTGTATCAGTCCTTGTGCACCCCAGTCTCCAACCTCTGCTATCTGTAATGTTCCTTCTGCACCTCAGTCTCCAACCTATGTTTTCTGTAACAGTCCTTCGGTACCACAGTCTCCAAGATCTTCTATCTGCAACAGTTTTTCTGAACCTCTGTCTCCAAATTCTACTCTCTGCAAAAGTCCTTCTGCAGCCAAGTCTCCAACACCTGCTCCCTGCTATAGTCATTCTTCACCCCAGTTTCCAAACTCTGCTATCTGCAACAGTTCTTCTGCACCCCAGTCTCCGAACTCTGCTCTCTGTAACAGTCCTTCTGCACCTCAGTCTCCAAATTCTACTCTCTGCAACAGTCCTTCTACACCTAAGTCTTCAACCTCTGCTCTGTGTAACAGTCCTTCTGCACCCCAGTGTCCAACCTCTGCTCTCTGTAATAATCCATCTGCATCCCAGTCTCCAACATCTGCTCTCTGCAACAGTCCTTCTGCACCCAAGTCTCCAACATCTGCTCTCTGCAACAGTCCTTCTGCGCCTCAGTCACAAAACTCTTGTCCCTGCAACAGTCCTTCTACACCCCAGTCTTCAACCTCTGCTATCTGCAAGAGTCCTTCTGCACTACAGTCTCCAAACTCTGCTCTCTGTAACAATCCTTCTGTGCCTCAGTCTCCAACCTCTATTCTCTGAAAGAGTCCTTCTGCACCTCAGTCTCCAAAATTTGCTCTCTGTAAGATCCTTCTGCAACCCAGTGTCCAAACTCTGCCCTCTGTAACAGTCCTTCTGTGCCCCTTCTCCCAACTCTCCTCTGCATAACAGGCCTTCTGCACCCCAATCTTCAACCTCTGCTCTCTGTAACAGCCCTTCTGTACTACAGTCTCCAACCTCTGATCTCTGTATCAGTCCTTCTGCACCCGAGTCTTTAAACTCTAAGTTATGTATGAGTCATTCTTCACCCAATTCTCCAAACTCTGCTCTCTGTAACAGTCCCTCTGCATCTCAGACTTTAACCTCTGTTCTCTGCAACAGTCCTTCTGCACCCCAATCTTCAACCTCTGGTCTCTGCAATAGTCCTTCTGTACCTCAGTGTCCTAACTCTGCTCTCTGTAAGATCCTTCTGAAACCCAGTCTCCAACCTCTGCTTTCTGCAATGGTCCTTCTGCAACCCAGTCTCCATTCTCTGATATACAATAGTTATTTTTCACCCCAGGCTCTAAACTCTGCTCTCTGTAACAGTCTTTCTTTACCTCAGTCTCCAATGACTGCTCTCTGCAACAGTCCTTCTACACCCCAGTCTTCAGAATCTGTTGGCCCCAACGATCCTTCTGAACCTAAGTCTTAAACCTCTGTTCTCTACATCAGTTCTTCTGCACCCCAGTCTCCAACCTCTGCTCTCGGTAACAGTCCTTCTGTACTGCAGTCTCGAAACTCTGTTCTCTGTAAGGGTCCTTATGCACTCCAGTATCCAACCTCTGCTATCTGTATCACTCGTTTTGCACCACAGTCTCCAAACTCTGCCCTTTGTAACAGTCCTTCTGCAACTCAGTCTGCAAACTCTGCTCTCTGCAACAGTCCTTCTGCACCACAGTCTCCATCCTCTGCTCTCTGAAACAGTCCTTTTGCAACCCAGTCTCCAACATTTGCTCTCTGCAACAGTCCTTCTCAACCCCAGTCTCCAACCGCTGCTCTCTGTAACAGTCTTTCTGTACCTCATTCTCCAACCTCTGCTCTCTGTAAGGGTACATCTGCATCCGAGTCTCCAAACTTTGCTTTCTGTATCAGTCATTCTGCACCCCAGTATCTAACCTCTGCTCTCTGTAACAATTCTTCTGCATCACAGTCTCCAACCTCTACTCTCTGAAACAGTCTTTCTGCACCTGAGTCTCCAAACTCTACTCTCTGTAACAGTGCTTCTGCACCTCAGTCTCCAACCTCTGTTCTCTGTAAGATCCTTCTGCAACCCAGTCTCCAAACTCTGATTTTTATAACAGTCCTTCTGCACCTCAGTCTCCAAACTCTGCTCTCTGTAAAAGGCCTTCTGCACCCCAGTCTCTAACCACTGCTCTCTGCAACGTTCCCTCTGCACCCTAGTCTCCAACCTCCGCTCACTGCAACAGTCCATGTGCACCCCAATCTCCAACATATGCTCTCTGCAACAGTTTTTCTGTACCTCAGTCTGAAAACTCTGCTCTCTGCAATAATCCTTCTGCACCCGAGTCTCAAACCTCTGCTCTCTCTAACAGTCCTTCTGTACCTCAGTCACCAACTTCTGCTCTGTATCAGTCCTTCACCCCTGTCTCCCACATCTGCTCTCTGTAACTGTCCTTCTTCACCTCAGGCTTCAACTTCTGCTCTGTGTAACAGTCCTTCTGCATGTCAGTCTGGAAACTCTGCTGTCTGCAACGATCCTTCTGCACATAAGTCTCCAACTTCTGTTGTCTGCAACGATCCTTGTGAATCTCAGTCTCCAATCTCTACTCTCTGTAACAGTCCTTCTGCACCTCAGTCTCTCCGTAAAATCCTTCTGCATCCAAGTCGATAAACTCTGCCATCTGTAACAGTCATTCTGGAGTTCTTCTCCAAACTCTGCTCTCCATAACAGGTGTTCTGCACCCAAGTCTCCAACCTCTGCTTTCTTTAAGAGTCCTGCTGCACCTCGGTCTTCAAACTCTGCTCTCTGTAAGATCCTTCTGCAACCTTGTCTAAAAACTCTGCTCTCTGTGAAAGTCCTTCTGCACCTGAGTCTCCAACCTCTGTTTTTTGCAACACTCCTTCTGCACTCCACTTGCCAACCTCTGCTCTCTGTAACAGTCGTTCTCTACCACATTCTCCAAACTCTGCTCTCTGTAATTGTCCTTCTGCACCCCAGTCTCAAACCTCTGCTTTCTCTATCAGTCCTTCTGCTCCCCAGTCTACAAACTTTTCTTTCGGTAACAGTCCTTCTGAACCTCATATCCAAACTCTGCTATCTGCAACAGTTCTTATGCACCCCAGTCTCCAACCTCTGCTCTCTAAACAATCCTTCTGCACCCCAGTCTCCAACATCTGCTCTCTGCAAAAGTTCTTCTGCACCCCAGTGTCCAAACTCTGCTTTAGGAACGATCCTTCCTCACATGATTCTCCAACCTCTGCTCTCTAAAAGATCCTTCTGCACCCCAGTTTCCAAAATCTTCTCTCTGTAACATTCTTTCTCCACGCCATTCTCCAACCTCTGCTTTTTGCAATGGTCCTGATGCACCCCAGTCTCAAACCTTTGTATTCCGCAACAGTCCTTCTGCTACCCAGTCTCCAAACTGTGCTCTCTGTAATAGTCCTTCTGTACCACAGTCTCCAAACTCTGCTCTCTGTAATGGTCCTTTTGCACGCCAGTCTCCAACCTCTGCTTTCTTTATCCGACCTTCTGCACCTAAGTCTCAAACCTCTGCTCTCTGCAAAAGTCCTTCTGCACCCCATTCTCAAACTTCTGCTCTCTGCAACAGTCCTTCTGAACAACAGTCTCCAAAATCTGCTCTCTGAATATGTCCTTGTGTACCCTAGTCTTCAACCTCTGCTCTCTGCAAAAGTCCTTTTGTACTGCAGTCTCCAACATCTGCTCTCTGCAACAGTCCTTCTGCACCTCAGTCTCAAACCTCTGCTATCTGTAAGATCCTTTTAAACCCAGTCTCAAAAGTCTGTGCTCTGTAACAGTCCTTTTGCAACCCAGTCTCAAAACTCTGCTCTCTGTAACAGGCCTTCTGCACCGCAGTCTCCAATCTCTGCTCTCTGTAGCAGTACTTCTGCACCCCATTCTCCAACTTCTGCTCTCTGTAACGATCCTTCTGCACCCCAGTCTCCAACATCTGCTCTCTGCAACAGTCCTTCTTCACCTCAGTCAGAAAATTTTACTCTCTGCAACAATCCTTCTGCACCCCAGACTCCAACATCTGCTCTCTTTAAGATCCTTCTGCAACCCAGTCACCCAACTCTGCCCTCTCTAACAGTCCTTCTGCACCCCTTTTTCAAACTCTCCTCTCCGTAACATGCTTTCTGCACCCAAGTCTCAAACCTCTGCTCTCTGTAACATTCCTGCTGCACCTAGGTCTACAAAATCTGCTCTCTATAAGATCTTTCTGCAACTTTGTCTAAACACTCTGCTCTCTGTAACAGTTATTCTGAACTCCAGATTCCAACATCTGTTGTCTGTAACAGGCCTTGTGCACCCCAATCTCCAACCTCTACTCTCTGTAACAGTCTTTTTGCACCAAAGTATCCAACCACTGCTCTCCTAAACAGTCCGTCTGCACTCCTGTCTCCAACCTCTCTTTAAAATCCTTCTGCGTCCCAGTTTTCAAACTCTGCTCTCTGTAACATTCCTTTTCCACCACAGTCTACAACCTCTGGATTCTGCACCAGTCCTGCGACACCCCAGTCTCCAAACTCTGTTCTCTGCAACAGTTCTTCTGCTCCACAGTCTCAAACCTCTGCTTTCTGTATCAGTCCTTCTGCACCACTGTTTCAAACCTCTGCTCTCTGCAACCTTACTTTTGCACCCCATTCTCTAACCTCTGCTTTCTACTACAGTTGTTTTGAAAAACAGTCTACAACATCTGCTCTCTGCAACAGTCCTTCTGTACCCTAGTCTCCAAACTCTGCTGTGTAACATTCCTTCTGTACTGCAGCCTCCCACCTCTGCTCTCTGTAACGGTCCTTCTGCACCCCAGTCTTCAACCTCTGCTTTTTTATTAGTAATTCTGCACCCCAGTCTCTAACATTTTCTCTCTTTAACATTCTTTCTGAAACTCAGTCTCCAACTTCTGTGATCTGCGACAGTTCTTCTGCACCACAGTCTCCAAACTCTACTCTATGCAACAGTTTTTCTGAACCCCAGACTCCAACATCTGCACTCTGAAACAGTTTTTATCCACTCCAGTCTCAGACCTCTTCTCTCTGCTTCAGTCCTCCTATATTTCAGTCTCCAAACTCTGCTCTCTGTAACGGTCTTTCTGCACTCCAGTCTCCAACCTCTGCTTTTTGTATCAGTCTTCTGCACCCCAATCTCCAACATCTGCTATCTGAAACAGTCCATCTGCACATAAGTCTCCAACAACTGCTCCCTGCAACAGTCCTTCTTCACCCCAGTATCCAACATCTGCTCTGTGTAACAGTCCTTCTGCACCCCAGTGTCCAACCTCTACTCTCTGCAATGATCCTTCTGCATCCCAGTCTCCAACATATGCTCTCTGCAACAGTCCTTCTGCACCCAAGTCTCCAACATCTGCTCTCTGCAACAGTCCTTCTGCGCCTCTGTCTAGAAACTCTGCTCTCTGCAATGATCCTTCTGCATCCCAGTCTCCAACCTCTTCTCTCTGCAATGATCCTTCTGCATCCCAGTCTCCAACATCTGCTCTCTGCAACAGTCCTTCTGCACCCACGTCTTCAACATCTGCTCTCTTCAACAGTCCTTCTGTGCCTCAGTCTGGAAACTCTGCTCTCTGCAATGATGCTTCTGCATCCCAGTCTCCAACCTCTGCTCTCTGTAAAAATCCTTCTGCAAATCAGTCTTTAACCTATTCTCTTAGCAACGGTCCTTATGCACCCCAGTCTCAAACTGCTGTTCTCTGCAACAGTCTTTCTGCACCACAGTCTCCAACATCTGCTCTCTGCAACAGTCCTTCTGCACCCCAGTCTCCAACCTCTGCTCTCTGCACCTCGGTCTAAAATATCTGCTCTCTGTAAGATCCTTCTGCAACCTTGTCTAAAAACTCTGCTCTCTGTAACAGTTATTCTGCACCCCAGTTTCCAAACTCTGCTCTCTTTAACAGGCCTTTTGCACCCCAATCTCTAAACTCTACTTTCTGTAACAGTCTTTTTGCACCTCAGTCTCCTTCCTCTGCTCTCTGCAACAATCTTTTGCAACCCAGTCTCAAACGTCTCCTCTCCTCAACAGTCCTTCTGCACCCCAGTCTCCAATCTCTGCTCTCTGTAAAATTCTTCTGCATCCCAGTTTTCAAACTCTGCTCTCTGTAACATTCCTTTTCCACCACAGTCTCCATCCTCTGGATTCCACACCGGTCCTGTTGCACCCCAGTCTCCAAACTCTTTTCTCGGCAACAATTCTTTTTTTTTTTTTTTTTTTTTCTTATTGTTGGTCGTTCAAAACCTTACACAGTTCTTAATACATCATATTTCACAGTTTGATTCAAGCGGGTTATGAACTCCCAACTTTACCCCGTATACAGATTGCTGTATCACATCAGTTACCCTTCCATTGATTCACATATTGCCTTTCTAGTGTCTGATGTATTCTGCTGTCAGTCCTATTTTCTACTATCCCCCCTCCCCTCCCCTCCCCTCCCCTTTTCTCTCTACCCCTTCTACTGTAAATCATTTCTTCCATTTGTATTATCTTGTCTTACCCCTCCATTACATATTTCTTGATATATCATATTTCACATTTTGATTGAAGTGGGTTATGCACTCCCATATTGCCCCTTATACAGATTGCAGATTCACATCAGTTTCACTTCCATTGCTTTACAAATTGCCATCCTAGTGTCTGTTGTATTCTGCTGCCTTTCCTATCCTCTACTATCCCCCCTCCCCTCCCCTCCCCTCCCCTCTTCTCTCTCTACCCCCACTACTGCAATTCATTCCTCCCCCTTGTATTATTTTTCCCTTTCCCCTCACTTCCTCTTGTATGTAATTTTGTATAAACCTGAGGGTCTCGTTCCATTTCCATGCTATTTCCCTTCTCTCTCCCTTTCCCTCCCACCTCTCAACCCTGTTTAATGATGGTCTTCTTCTTGTGCTCTTCTTCCCTAGTCTGTTCTTAATTACTCTCCTTATATCAAAGAAGACATTTGGCATTTGTTTTTTAGGGCTTGGCTAGCTTCGCTTAGCATAATCTGCTCTAATGCCATCCATTTCCCTCCAAATTCTATGATTTTGTCATTTCTTAATGCAGAGTAATACTCCATTGTGTATAAATGCCACATTTTTTTTATCCATTCGTCTATTGAAGGGCATCTAGGTTGGTTCCACAGTCTTCCTATTGTGAATTGTGCTGCTATGAACATCGATGTAGCAGTGTCCCTGTAGCATGCTCTTTTTAGGTCTTTAGGGAATAGACCCAGAAGGGGGATAGCTGGGTCAAATGGTGGTTCCATTCCCAGCTTTCCAAGAAATCTCCATACTGCTTTCCAAATTGGCTGCACCAATTTGCAGTCCCACCAACAATGTACAAGTGTACCCTTTTCCCCACATCCTCGCCAGCACTTATTGTTGTTTGACTTCGTAATGGCTGCCAATCTTACTGGAGTGAGATGGTATCTTAGGGTGGTTTTGATTTGCATTTCTCTGACTGCTAGAGATGGTGAGCATTTTTTCATGTACTTGTTGATTGATTGTATGTCCTCCTCTGAGAAGTGTCTGTTCAAGTCCTTGGCCCATTTGTTGATGGGATTATTTGTTATCTTATTGTCTAATTTTCTGAGTTCTTCATATACTCTGGATATTAGGGCTCTATCTGAAGTGTGAGGAGTAAAGATTTGTTCCCATGATGTAGGCTCCCTATTTACCTCTCTTATTGTTTCTTTTGCTGAGAAAAAACTTTTTAGTTTGAGTAAGTCCCATTTGTTGATTCTAGATGTTAACTCTTGTGCTATGGGTGTCCTATTGAGGAATTTGGAGCCCGACCCCACAGCATGTAGGTCGTAGCCAACTTTCTCTTCTATCAGATGCCGTGTCTCTGATTTGATATCAAGCTCCTTGATCCATTTTGAGTTAACTTTTGTGCATGGCGAGAGAAAGGGATTCAGTTTCATTTTGTTGCATATGGATTTCCAATTTTTCCAGCACCATTTGTTGAAGATGCTATCCTTCCTCCATTGCATGCTTTTAGCCCCTTTATCAAATATAAGAAAGTTGTAGTTTTGTGGGTTGGTTTCTGTGTCCTCTATTCTGTACCATTGGTCCACCCGCCTGTTTTGGTACCAGTACCATGCTGTTTTTGTTACTATTGCTCTGTAGTATAGTTTGAAATCTGGAATCGTTATACCACCTGATTCACCTTTCCTGCTTAGTATTGTTTTTGCAATTCTGGGTCTTTTATTCTTCCATATGAATTCCATGATTGCTTTCTCCATTTCTATAAGAAATGCCGTTGGGATTTTGATTGGCATTGCATTAAACCTATAGAGAACTTTTGGTAATATCGCCATTTTGATGATGTTAGTTCTGCCTATCCATGAACAGGGTATATTTTTCCATCTTCTAAGGTCTTCTTCAATTTCTCTCTTTAGGGTTCTGTAGTTTTCATTGTATAAGTCTTTCACCTCTTTTGTTAGGTTGATTCCCAAGTATTTTATTCTTTTTGGGGATATTGTGAACGGGGTGGTTGTCCTCGTGTCCATTTCAGAGGATTTGTCGCTGATATACAGGAATGCCTTTGATTTATGCGTGTTGATTTTATAACCTGCCACTTTGCTGAATTCATTTATTAGCTCTAACAGTTTCTTTGTAGACCATATTGGGTCTGCTAGGTATAGAATCATGTCATCTGCAAATAGTGATAACTTAAGTTCTTCTTTTCCTATTTTTATGCCTTTAATTTCTTTCGTCTGTCTAATTGCTCTGGCCAGTGTTTCGAGAACTATGTTGAACAGAAGTGGTGAGAGAGGGCATCCCTGTCTTGTTCCAGATTTTAGAGGGAATGCCTTCAATTTTTCTCCATTCAGAATGATGCTAGCCTGAGGCTTAGCATAAATTGCTTTTACAATGTTGAGGTATGTTCCTGTTATCCCTAGTTTTTCGAGAGTTTTGAACATAAACGGATGCTGTACTTTGTCGAATGCTTTTTCTGCATCTATCGAGATGATCATATGGTTCTTATTTTTAAGTCTATTGATGTGGTGAATAACATTTATTGATTTCCGTATATTGAACCACCCTTGCATAGCAGGGATGAATCCTACTTGATCATGGTGCACAATATTTTTGATATGTTTTTGTATCCGATTTGCCAGAATTTTATTGAGGATTTTTGCATCTAGGTTCATTAGAGATATTGGTCTGTAGTTTTCTTTCTTTGAAGTGTCTTTGTCTGGTTTCGGAATCAGGGTGATGTTGGCCTCGTAGAATGAATTTGGAAGTTCTCCCTCTTTTTCTATTTCCTGAAATAGCTTGAAAAGTATTGGTATTAGTTCCTCTTTAAAGGTTTTGTAAAACTCTGCTGTAAACCCATCAGGTCCTGGGCTTTTCTTAGATGGTAATCTTTTGATGGTTTCTTCTATTTCCTCAATTGATATTGGTCTGTTTAGGTTGTCTATATCCTCCTGACTCAATCTGGGCAGATTATATGACTTAAGAAATTTATCGATGCCTTCACTATCTTCTATTTTATTGGAGTATAAGGATTCAAAATAATTTCTGATTATCTTCTGTATTTCTGAAGTGTCTGTCGTGATCTTGCCTTTTTCATTCCTTATGCTAGTAATTTGAGTTCTCTCTCTTCTTCTCTTCACTAGCATGGCTAAGGGTCTGTCAATTTTATTTATCTTTTCGAAGAACCAACTTTTCGTTTTGTCAATTTTTTCAATTGTTTCTTTTGTTTCGATTTCATTAATTTCAGCTCTGATTTTAATTATTTCTTGCCTTCTACTTCTTTTGCTGTTGTTTTGCTCTTCTTTTTCTAGAATTTTGAGATGAAGTATGAGATCATTTATTTGTTGGTTTTTTCTTTTTTTAAGGAATGAACTCCAAGCAATGAATTTTCCTCTTAGAACTGCTTTCAATGTGTCCCATAGATTCCGATATGTTGTGTCTGTGTTTTCATTATACTCTAAGAATTTTTTAATTTCCTCCTTGATGTCTTCTAAAACCCATTGATCATTCAGTAACCTATTGTTCATTCTCCAAGTGATGCATGATTTTTCCTTGCTTCTTTTATGGTTGATTATTAGTTTCATTCCATTATGATCAGATAAGATGCATGGTATTATCTCCGCTCCTTTATATTGTCTAAGAGTTGCCCTGTGACATAATATATGATCTATTTTTGAGAAGGATCCATGTGCTGCTGAGAAAAAAGTGTAGCTGCTTGATGTTGGGTGGTATATTCTATATATGTCAATTAAGTCTAGGTTGTTAATTGTGTTATTGAGTTCTATAGTTTCCTTATTCAACTTTTGTTTGGAAGATCTGTCCAGGGGTGAGAGAGGTGTGTTGAAGTCTCCCATGATTGTTGTATGGTGGTCTATTAGACTCTTGAACTTGAGAAGAGTTTGCTTGATGAACACAGCAGCACCGTTGTTTGGGGCATATATATTTATGATTGTTATGTCTTGTTGGTGTATGGTTCCCTTGAGCAGTATGTAGTGTCCTTCTTTATCCCTTTTGATTAACTTTGGTTTGAAATCTATTTTATTTGATATGAGTATGGACACTCCTGCTTGTTTCCGCAGTCCATATGAGTGATATGATTTTTCCCAACCTTTCACCTTCAGTCTATGTATATCCTTTCCTATCAAATGCGTCTCCTGAAGGCAGCATATTGTTGGATCTTGTTTTGTGATCCATTCAACTAGCCTGTGTCTCTTAATTGGTGAGTTTAAGCCATTAACATTTAGGGTTATTATTGAGATATGGTTTGTTCTTCCAGCCATATTTGTTTATTAATGCTGTTAAACCTGATTTGTTTTTCTCTTTGATTTTTCCCCCCCTTTACTGTCCTACCTCCCACTGTTGGTTTTCATTGTTGTTTTCCATTTCCTCTTCCTGTAGTGTTTTGCCAAGGATTTTTTGAAGAGATGGTTTTCTAGCTGCAAATTCTTTTAACTTTTGTTTATCATGGAATGTTTTAATTTCATCTTCCATCCTGAAGCTTAATTTTGCTGGATACACGATTCTTGGTTGGAACCCATTTTCTTTTAGCGTTTGAAATATGTTATTCCAGGATCTTCTAGCTTTTAGAGTCTGTGTTGAGAGATCAGCTGTTATCCTGATTGGTTTACCCCTAAATGTAATCTGCTTCCTTTCTCTTGTAGCTTTTAAAATTCTCTCCTTACTCTGTATGTTGGACATCTTCATTATAATGTGTCTAGGTGTGGATCTCTTATGATTTTGCACATTCGGCGTCCTGTAGGCTTCTAGGATTTGGGGTTCTGTCTCATTCTTCAAGTCTGGGAAGTTTTCTCGTATTATTTCACTGAATAAGTTGTCTATTCCTTTGGTTTGGAGCTCTGTGCCTTCCTGTATCCCAATGACTCTTAAGTTTGGTCTTTTGATATTATCCCATATTTCTTGGATGTTCTGCTCATGGTTTCTTAGCAGACTTGCTGAGCTGTCTATGCTCTTTTCAAGTTGAAATACTCTGTCTTCATTGTCTGAAGTTCTATCTTCTAAGTGATCCACTCTGCTGGTAGTTTTCTCAATTGAGTTTTTAAGTTGGTTTATTGCTTCCTGCATTTCTAGGATTTGTATTTGTTTGTTTTTTATTTCCTCTATCTCCCTGTGAAATTGATCTTTTACTTCCTGGATTTGTTTATGAAGTTCCTTGTCAATGTGATCTTTCATTGTCTGATTTTGCTGTCTCATGTCTTCCTTGAGACTCCAGATCATCTGAAGCATGTATATCCTGACCTCTCTGTCTGACATTCCATCTGTTGCAGCTATTACCTCTTCTAGAGTTGAGTTGACCTGCATTGCCTGTGGTCCTTTCTTTCCTTGTCTTTTCATACTGCTGGCGTTTCTTTCTGCTTGGTGAAGCTGTTGTGTTTTTGAGATTTTCCCTCTATTTATTTATATTGCTCTTGTATAGTTGAAAAGTCTCCCTTGCAGGACAGATGGTGGCTGTGATCCTCCACCAATTGGTGCGATCTGTCTACCACACTGGCGGGCCCTAGGTCTGCTCTGCTGGCCGGTCGAAGGTCCACCTACCCAGCAGGCGCGAGGGGCACCTCTGTCTCTCCGTAGGTTGCTGGGCCTAACCTCCCGATGGGTCCCTGGTATGCCTACCTTGCAGGCACTGGGGGTGGCGCTGGCTCTGGCCGCAACAAGCCGCTGGGCCTGATCTGCCGCTGGTCGCAGTCCCGCCTACCTTGCAGGCACTGGGGGAGGGGACGGGCCTGCCCCACAGAAGGCCGCTGGTGGGTCGCAGGACCCTGTTCCCTGCAGGCGCGTGTGTCAGCTCTGTCTCTTCGCAGATTGCTGGGCCTGACCTGCCTGTGGGTTGCCGGTTCTCCTACTTTGCAGGCACTGGGGGTGGGGCCGGCTCCGGCCTGCAACCAGCCGCTGGGCCTGATCTGCCGCTGGTCGCAGTCCCGCCTACCTTGCAGGCACTGGGGGAGGGGACTGTCCTGCCCCTCAGCAGGCCACTAAGCCTGATCTGCTAGAGGTGACAGTCCCGCCTACCTTGCAGGCTCTGGGGGAGGGGACGGGCCTGCCCCACAGAAGGCCGCTGGTGGGTCGCAGGACCCTGTTCCCTGCAGGCGCGTGTGTCAGCTCTGTCTGTCCGCAGATTGCTGGGCCTGGCCTGCCCGTAGGTCGCCGGTTCTCCTACCTTGCAGGCACTGGGGGTGGGGCCGGCTCTGGCCCCAACCAGCCGCTGGGCCTGCTCTGCTGGTGGTCACAGTCCCTCCTACCTTGCAGGAACTGGGGGAGGGGACTGTCCTGCCCCTCAGCAGGCCACTAAGCCTGATCTGCTAGAGGTGACAGTCCCGCCTACCTTGCAGGCTCTGGGGGAGGGTACGGGCCTGCCCCTCAGAAGGCCGCTGGTGGGTCGCAGGACCCTGTTCCCTGCAGGCCCTTGTGTCAGCTCTGTCTCTTCGCAGATTGCTGGGCCTGACCTGCCTGTGGGTCGCCGGTTCTCCTACCTTGCAGGCACTGGGGGTGGGGCCGGCTCTGGCCCCAACCAGCCGCTGGGCCTGCTCTGCTGGTGGTCACAGTCCCTCCTACCTTGCAGGCACTGGGGGAGGGGACGGTCCTGCCCCACAGAAGGCCGCTGGTGGGTCGCAGGACCCTGTTCCTTGCAGGCGCTTGTGTCAGCTCTGTCTCTTCGCAGATTGCTGGGCCTGACCTGCCTGTGGGTCGCCGGTTCTCCTACTTTGCAGGCACTGGGGGTGGGGCCGGCTCCGGCCCGCAACCAGCCGCTGGGCCTGATCTGCCGCTGGTCACAGTCCCGCCTACCTTGCAGGCACTGGGGGAGAGGACTGTCCTGCCCCTCAGCAGGCCACTAAGCCTGATCTGCTAGAGGTGACAGTCCCGCCTACCTTGCAGGCTCTGGGGGAGGGGACGGGCCTGCCCCTCAGAAGGCCCCTGGTGGGTCGCAGGACCCTGTTCCTTGCAGGCGCGTGTGTCAGCTCTGTCTGTCCGCAGATTGCTGGGCCTGGCCTGCCCGTAGGTCGCCGGTTCTCCTACCTTGCAGGCACTGGGGGTGGGGCCGGCTCTGGCCCCAACCAGCCGCTGGGCCTGCTCTGCTGGTGGTCACAGTCCCTCCTACCTTGCAGGCACTGGGGGAGGGGACGGGCCTGCCCACAGAAGGCCGCTGGTGGGTCGCAGGACCCTGTTCCTTGCAGGCGCGTGTGTCAGCTCTGTCTGTCCGCAGATTGCTGGGCCTGACCTGCCTGTGGGTCGCCTGTTCTCCTTCGGCAACAATTCTTATGCTCCCCAGTCTCTAAATTCTGCTCTCTGTAACAGTCCTTCTGTACCGCAGTCTTCAACCTCTGCTCTCTGTAATGTTCCTTCTGCACCCCAATCTAAATCCTCTGCTTTTTTATCAGTCCTTCTGATCCACTGTTTCCAACTTCTGCTCTCTGTAACAGTCCTTCTGCACCTCAGTTTCTAGCCTCTGCTCTCTGCAACCTTACTTCTGCACCCCATTCTCTAACCTCTGCTCTCTACTACAGTTCTTCTGAACAACAGACTACAACATCTGCACTCTGCAACAGTATTTCTGTACCCTAGTCTCCAAAATCTGCTCTCTGTAACGGTTCTTCTGAACCAGAGTCTCCAGACTCTGCTCTCTGTAACAGTCCTTCTGCATCTCAGTCTCCAAATTCTGCTCTCTGCAACAGTTCTTCTGCACCCAAGTCTCCAAACTCTTCTCTCTGCAACAGTCTTTCTAAACCCCAGTCTTGAATCTCTTCTCTGTTTAACAGTCCTTCTGCACACCAGTGTCCAACCTCTGCTCTCTGCAAAGATCCTTCTGCATCCCAGTCTCCAACATCTTCTCTCTGCAACAGACCTTCTGCACCCAAGTCTCCAACATCTCCTCTCAGCAACAGTCTTTCTGCGCCTCAGTCTAGAAACTCTGCAGTCTGCAACGATCTTTGTGCACCCCAGTCTCCAAAATATGCTGTCTGTAACAGTCTTCCTTCACCTCGGTCTACAATCTCTGCTCTTTGTAAGATCTTTCTGAAACCTTGTCTAAAACTCTGCTCTCTGTAACAGTTATTCGGCATCCAAGTATCAAACCTCTGCTCTCTACAACGATCCTTCTGCACCCCAATCTCCAAACTCTGCTCTCTGCAACAGTCCTTATGCACGTCAGTCTCCAACATCTGCTCTCTGTAAGATTTTTCTGCAAACAAGTTTCCAAACTCTGCCATCTGTAACAGTCCTTCTGGAACCGTTCTCCAAACTCTGCTCTCTGTAAAAGGCCTTCTGCACCCCAGTCTCCAACCTCTGCTCTCTGTAACACTCCTGTTGCACCTCGGTCTACAATCTCTGCTCTCTGTAAGATCCTTCTGCAACCTTGTCTAACAACTCTGCTCTATGTAACAGTTCTTCTGCACCCCAGTCTCCAAACTCTGCCCTCTGTAACAGGCCTTTTGCATTACAATCTTCAACCTCTACTCTCTGTAACAGTCTTTTTGCACCTCAATCTCCAACCTCTGCTCTCTGCAATGATCTTTCTGCACCCAAGTCTCCAACGTCTCCTCTCCTCAACAGCCCTTCTGCACCACTGTCTCCAACCTGTGCTCTCTGTAAGGTCCTTCTGCACCCCAGTTTCTAAACTCTGCTCTCTGTAAGGTCCTTCTGCACCCCAGTTTCTAAACTCTGCTCTCTGTAACATTCCTTCTCAAACCCAGTCTCCAACATCTGCTTTCTTCAACGGTCCTGCTGCAACCAAGTCTCCAACCTCTGTTCTCTGCAACAGTCCTTCTACTCCCCAGTCTCCAACCTGTGCTCTCTGTAACAGTCCTTCTACACCGCAGTCTCCAACCTCTGCTCTCTGTAACAGTCCTTATGTACTGCAGTCTCCAAACTCTGCTCTCTGTAACGGTCCTTCTGCAACCCAGTCTCCAACCTCTGATTTTTGATTCAGTCCTTCTGAATACCAATTTCCAACCTCTGCTCTTTGTATCTATCCTCCTGTAATCAGTCTCCAACCTGTGCTTTCTGCAACAGTCCTTCTGCACACCAGTCTCCAAACTTTGCTCTCTGTAACAGTCCTTCTATACCACAGTCTCCAACCTCTGCTGTCTGTAACGGTCCTTCTGCACCAGAGTCTCAAAACTCTGCTTTCTATATCAGTCCTTCTGCAACAGGGTTTCCAAACTCTGCTGTCTGTAACAGTCCTTCCGCACCTCTGTCTCCAACCTCTAAACTCTGCAACCTTAATTCTGCTCCCCATTCTCTAACCTCTGCTCTTTGTAACTGTTCTTCTGCATCCCATTCTCTAACGCCTGCTCTCTGCAACAGCCCTTCTTAACCACAGTCTCCAAACTCTCCTCTCTGCACCGATCCTTCTGGACGCCAGTCTCCAACCTCTGCTCTCTGTAACAGTCCTTCTGCACGACAGTCTCCAGACTCTGCTCTCTGTAACTTTCCTTCTCAACCCCATTCTGTAACATCTGCCTTCTGCACGTGTCCTGTGGCACCCCAGTCTCCAACCTCTGTCCTCTGCATCAGTCATTGTGCTCCAAAGCCTTCAACCTCTGCTCTCTGTAAGAACCTTCAGCAACCCCCAGTCTCCAAACTCTGCTCTCTATAACTGTCCTTCTTCACCCCAGTCTCTCACCTCTCCTCTCTGTAACAAACCTTCTGCACGCCAGTCTCCAAACTCTTCTCTCTGTAGCAGGTCTTCTGCACCCCAGTCTCCAAAATCTGCTCTCTGCAATGATCCTTCTGCACCCCAGTCTCCAACCTCGGCTCTCTGCAACGATTCTTCTCCACCCCAGTCTCCAACATCTGGCCTCTGCAACAGTCCTTTTGAACCCCAGTCTCCAAACTCTACTGTCTGTAACAGTCTTTCTGCACCCCAGTCTCCTAACTCTGCTCTCTCTAACAGTCCTTCTGCACCTCAGTATTCAACCTCTTCTCTGTGTAACAGTCCTTCTGCACCTCATTTTCTAAAATCTTCCCTCTTGAAGGATTCTTCTGGAACCCAGTCTCCAATGTATGCTCTTTGCAACAGTCCTTCTGCACCACAGTCTCCAACCTCTGCTCTCTGTAAGATCCTTCAGGAACCCAGTCACCAAACACTGCTGTGTATAACAGTCCTTCTGCACCTGAGTCTCCTAACTCTACTCTGTAACAGTCCTTCTACACCTCAGTCTCCAAACTTTGCTCTCTGTAACAGTCCACCTGCACCTCAGTCTCAACCTCTGATCTCTGCATGATCCTTCTGCACCCAGTCTCCAAACACTGCTCTCTGTAACAGTCCACCTGCACCTCAGTCTCCAACTCTCCTCTCTGTAACAGGCCTTCTGCAAGTCAGTCTCCAAAACTCTTCTCTCTGTATCAGGCCTTTTGCACCCCAGTCTGCAAAATATGCTCTCTGCAACGATCCTTCTGTACCTCAATCTCCAACATCAGCTCTCGGCAATGATCCAACTGCACCCCACTCTCCAACTCTGATCTCTTCAACAGTCCTTCTGCACCTCAGT